>NC_091822.1:158378949-158523949 GCF_038994185.2 Dermacentor albipictus
TCATATTGCGCTGCCCCTTCAAGATGTTCAACCAGTACAATCTCGCCCAAATGTAGATCCTTCTACGAAAATTTTTCACAAGTCGGGGAGGGCTAACGGCAGAAATGGAATAGAAACAGTGCGGAATGCCTTTACGTTGTAGCACCCCGGAACAAGCTCCGAAAATGAGCGCGAATGAAATGGAACTAAAAGCTACTTCCCCACCCGGCTTCGAGCTACGCGTAATACTATCGCAGTAGCGTCGTAATCCCAGCGATAAATGAGAGCAACGAACTATATTAGCAATTCGTTATAAAAATAAAGTTGGAAAACGCCCACCACTGTTTGCTTCGGCAACGAAATTTAGTTTCGATGGTCCCTTGTATGTTATGTACACCCGCGTTTATATTTCGCTCAGTTGAACAAAGAAAAGTAAAGCGGCCGTGCAATTTCCTGCTTCAATCTTTTCACGGTGGCACTGCAGGGTGGCAATGAAAGATATTTGGGGCAACAAGCTAAAAAAAAAAGTGGCCTATAGTAAAGAGATTGGGGGGAGGGTGAAGAGGGGATAGTCCTCAATCGCATGTGCTTTTTTTCGTAGTAAAAAACCGTAAAAAAGCATCTCGCTCTGAAAGTTGTCACTGTTTTCCCGTTCCGGTATACACGGTCGTATTGACACAGTTCCGTTTGACACTTCTGACTGTGTAGGCATCCGGAACACAATGACGCACCTGTAAGCTTGAATCGCAGCTTGCGACGTTCTTCTCGCTTCGAAGTTTGCACATGGGCTCTCGCGTGTGTGCTCTTCTACAGTCCGTGCGAGTAAACGAAATCTCGTTTCTTTTGTTCAGGCTTGCTGTCCGTGCGCGTCGCTAAGTTGTGCGTGCTCTTTAGGGAAAGCGTTGCTGTTCAAATGTGTATTAGTTCCTTCTTTATTTTTATTTGTCGTCGTTGTTGTAGCGCCATCTTCATTTTATGCTCAAAACAACTGAAAGCTTGAGAGAAAAGAAAGAAAAACGATTCACCGATGATTACAATACTCCCTAATAGGCAATTTGAGCGCAGCTCTGCACGTCTTTTCATTTCGCGATATATTTATTGGCTGGTGCGGACAGTCTCTCTTGTACGGCACGTTGCGAACGGAGCGAAGTGTGGCGCGACCGCCTCGTTAAACTGGAGATCGCGAGAGGCAGCGCCTGGGCCGGTGACGCGTGGGTGCGATTCACGGTGGCCGCCGCAGTCAGACGTGCCAGACGACGCAGCGCTATACACTCTGGCGCCATCTCGTAGGCATCGTCGCCGCACTACGCTTTTCTTCTCAGGCTTTCGCCACCGTACCCTCCTCCTCCGCTTTCCTCCTCGCGTTTTTTCATCCCTCGTTTTTCATCACTCTAAGCCTTTTCATCTCAACGGTAATAGTATGGAGGGGCCCATCCGTCAAAACGCCCAGCTCACCTGCGGTTACCGGAATACCGGACACACTCGGCACTGCGACAGAACGCATTGCAACGCACGCTGCTTGGATAGCTCTCACGGGAGATCGACGGCCAGGCGGCTAGCTGAGAGGTTGGAGAGGCTTCGCGCGCTGGCTCTAAGGCAATCGGAAGTAGACGACACGACGTCACATCATGACGCAGAGCCAGACTAGGCGGAGCTTAGCCCCGATCACTCGGCGAACGAGTTGAGGAGGAAAAACATGGCTAAGGAGGAGGGTAACTTGTAATCGTCTGTAGCGCTCTTAATATGAGACGCTTCACTTAAATTGCGGCGCTAATGCTTTGCCGTAGCTGTACCCTACGCGTCTACAAAATTTGTCCAAACGGTTTCAAGGGCCCTTTAACTCAGGCCGATTTCACCAGTTTTCTATCTTCTTGTTCGCTATTCCCAGCTTTGTACAATAAGCTTTTCTAAGCACGTTTCTTTTTTTTGTGAGTGAAAACTTCGATAGATGTAATAATGCTACCTTACGGAAAAAAGAAATTACACGAGAGGCGTATTTCGTTTTTTTTCCTACTTTATGCCCTTCTTATTGCTTTCTCTTTGTCAGCCCGGAACGTAACGGGGCAGCACCATCGCATCTACATTACGTCAAGCTCTGCATGTATAGCTTCTCTAGGCGCTTCTTGGCAGCGTCGTACCGATATTCGCCTCTTGAGTAAGAGCTATCGAATCAATGGTTCCGCTGAAAAAAAGAAAAAAAAAACAAGAGAGAAATAAATAAGACAGACAAGTACTTCGTGATACCGAGTCAATGGATGTGCTAGTTTATGTATAAGCTCGTTGTTACACAACGGAGCGCGGAGTCATCGTGGCGTTCGACACGCGAGCACCGTGATTGTTTCCACAAGCCGAGCCCGCTCAGAGCAAGCGGCGTGGAACGCCCGCGCATTCGAGGACGTTGGCGTCCCGCTGTTCATGCCTGCGTTTCATCACGCACCTGGGACTCGAGCCCATAGCGTTTCCGACTATATTACCTAGAGGGAAATCTGGCGCTGCTGCGCTGTGGTATGCATGGGAATACCGGTATATTGGGACTTCGGATTGGCCATCGTTCTCGGAGAGCCAGGCAAGCACCGTTCCGTCTGTCACGATGATTCATAATCTACTAAAACTGCACGTAAAAAGATGTTTTAGCTTTATTATTATAACACAAGAACATGTATTGTCAAACTATAAGAACTTGTTAATGCGTGTGCAATTATACGATACGTAAAAAGTATCAGCGGGCCGCTAAAGTCGGAGGACAGACGACAAGATTCGCGCTCGCTTTGAAACAGTTTGTCGTCTGTTCTTGCTTTTCTTCCCTTCGTCATGCATTGTAGGCGGGTAAAGATGCAATTTGCGTGAATGGAAACATTTTTGGAGATTTAAATGTAAGAAGGCGTTATTTGTGTAGCCATATCCATGTTTTAGGCGAAGCCTCTTACAATACCAGCGAACGCAAGCCTCGCAGACACATATACCGTCATTCCCACGACGGCAAAACGCCCCTTAAGAAACTTCCATAGACGGTGGCGCCAGATTTCCCTCTAGGTGTTATAGTGAGAAACTCACGATAACACCTAGATGTTCGGGCCCATCTTGGCTGGCGTGTGTTCTTGTTCGCGTGCTCGCGCAGTTCCTGTGCTATTTTGCCGACCAACGCGAGTGCAGCAGGTCAGATTCTCCGGTCGAGAGATGTACGGGAGAGCGAATGCTAATTACTCACTGGGGATGCGAGGGTATAAGTTACGAGCGAATTCAAATTACTGAGCTTGCTTTCTGGGCGGTGGTACACGAGTAATGACGCAACGACCGTACGCGGTATTTCGTACACATATTGGTGCGGGCATCGGTATGTAACAGCATCCTTCGAAGTGCGTATATGCGAACTTTGTGCCAGGGTATACGACGAATGCGGTAATTTCTGTAATGATTATTTTGCTGGCGAGGTTGCCAAGCGATTGCCTCAAGCTTGCGCGTATATTTCTTTCTGCCTCTCGTGTTTCTTACCATCGAGAGAGAGAGAGAGAGAGAGAGAGAGAGAGATCGTAAAAGAAAGTGTATAATAATACTGCCGCATTAGCGAACGTTCGGCTGCCAGGAAAGCACTGCGTTTATTCTTGTAGTCCCGTCTCGTTAACTGCGCTGTTTTTACCTTTACGGTCATATATTAACCAGAGGAAGTGCTCCTTATATTTTTGCTTCAGTCTTGCCTCGTGGAAACGCGAACTACTGCGCGTTGAAGTTTAACGAAGCCGTTCATCGAGGGAGCAAAGTTATGCACATAATTGCTTCGACCTAAGGGAACTGAGGAATCAGATTACATTCTAGTATACTTTGTAGACCGATAAATTGTTTATGGCGCCGCTAATTACTTAAATGTACTTGTGTACGCTGGTATACTGTCTGTCGCTGCTTCCTCCAGTACTTTCCGCTGTAGGGGTTAGAGTACGGACTCCGGGATGAAAACCAAACTTGGGAGTATTTATTTTACATTATATACAGTGAGGTGAGAGTCAAGTAACAGTTGTACAGTCATTACGGGCCGGCAGCAACTCGGACGCTGCGGCCCGCGGCAAGAAGTTCGAGAGAGGCGAATCAGGGAATGCTCTGGTCTCTCTGGAAGGCTTCTTATAAACCCTTCGAGCACTGTAAGTCACGTCATGTTTCACCAATGGGAGAGTCCTCTCAGATGACGCCACTTTCAGCCAATGGTTGGCGCCCGTATCGCGTTGTCACACCCGGTGGCTCTCTGCGGTCTTGCCTCGCAGTGGTGCAATGCGCTTCTTCAAAGGAGGAGAAGGGAAGGGGCGCTCATGCTCCATTGTACGAGGGCCCACCTGCTCCCGGTGGTACGGCTCCGCAGTGGTGGCAAATGCCTTCTTCAAAGGCGAAGAGGGGTGACGATTGGGCTCTATTGTCCGAAGGCCCCTTCTGATCCCGGCGGCGTACGAACTTGTTTGCAAGTGTCCTGCCTCAGGAATGTGGCACCCCTGCATCTGCATTCCTCAATTAGCTGTGCTGCGATTCGAAGTGGTTTGGGTAACTCGAAGTAATTGCAGGAAACAGCTCCATATCTAACAGCTCGTCCTCGCCCCGGTTGTTCTGAATGGCCGGTGAACTCAATTCGCTGGCCATGACGAACGCTGAAAGAAGCTGCAGGGTACTGGGCTCGAGCCTCGTTTGATGAACTTCGGGATCCTGGGCCCTGGAGCACATACGTCAAACAAACAAAACAACACAGCGCTGCCCCACGTGTAAGCGCAGGCTCTTCACCCCTGACTCGCCAGGCTATTGCTGAGTCAAAATGAACCCTGATCTTTTGTTTCCCCAATTTTGACAAAACAGTTCCAACCACCCTTCCAAACAGCTATCCATTTCTCCTCGATTGCCGACAAGACCAGAGTACTATTGTTGTTGCAAAACAAAAGGGTCGTTGACGTAGCAAACAACAAATCAAAACAGCCGAACATAACTTAAGTGGCCTAACTACACGAACAGCATGTTTCCAATCTATCGCAGTGGCGTTCTTATCGCACGTATTGGTGCCACTGAACAACCTGGTCAACCTCACAAGTGCGTAATCACAAGCGCGCTAGCCTTGTGGTCACTATTCAGAACGCATACTTATGTCGTAGGCAAACTCTTCATTCACGCTTACTCACGTTTCTTCCCTGAAAGTCCTACAGGACACGTGACTTAAATGAACAATTAAACTTGCGGGACTTACACACTCCGCAGAACCCTTAAAATAATGCGTCTTTTAATAACTCGTTCCACGCATACTTATCAGAGAAGTCAGAATACGGCTGCCCTCAACACACACGAGCAACCCAGTCGTAAATCTGCTTCCTTCCGTCCACACAGGACATGACTAATGGAACTAAGAACGCTTCTCAGTGCAAATCATGCACTCACTGAAAACTACGCGGTTAACCTTAGAAAATAAAAAAAACGCTTATAAAAAAAAGGTTAACTGAAACACACGCGCGTTACGATAGGCCTCTCAACGATAACCTTGACCTTCAGGTTACTCACACACACACAAAAAGAAAGCCTATTTACTCATTAAATAACACTCGCGAGACTACATGTTTACATAAACCTCATCTTTCAAATCACGGAGCATCTCAAACGAAAACACAAACAAAGCTCAAACCTTACACATTGAAAGAAATCCTAGTCTCAATTCGCGAAAACTTTCCAATGTTCAAAAATAAAACAAAACACTTCATTTCTACGGAAGGGCTCTTGGCTTCCCTTTCCAAACGATTACGTCTGACTCATACTTTGAGTCGAACCCGAAGTGGGCGGGGTTTCAAAGCTACTCTGGCTGCCGAGGAACTACAAAAGGGCTGACTCACTATCAGCTCCCCCAAGACGTTACGGTCTCCTGCCAATTTGCGTCCTCGCGCCCCGCTTTCAACAGGACCTCGACTGACCGCGTCGCTACTCCCCACCTGGTCTCGTCCTGCCACCTTGCGTTTCTTCGAACTGCACGCTGAGCTTTGAAAAGAACTACGGAACGACGAGGAGATTAACTGCCCCGTGCCCTTTGTCCGCGTCTGTGCAGAACATGCTTCGCGGTCCCCCTTTGACCTGTGGCTCGCTCGTTTTGGATGCGTCAACATCGTCGGTGACGACCGCACCTTCTTTCTCGCGCCCTGCCCTTTTGGGTTTCTCGCCATCTTTGGCGGCGCTACATAAGTTACCGTCTTTCGGTCTTTACCGCGCTTTTTTTTACGGCGCTTTCTCTTTGCACTCACCTTCATGTCGCGTTCTCGTGCCTCGTGCTGGCCGGTACACATTTCGTCGGCCCGGATCGGTCTCTTACCCGCACAGTCTGAGTGATTCTCACTTAAATCAACACTCTCTCTGCCTCGACTGGGGGACAGCTCAACCGGCTCTGGAACAATGCAGCAGGCTTTACTCGAGTTAGACAACTCGCACTCTTGCGAACTGCCCTCTACTACATTGCCCAGCTCACGCTGTGCATCGGCACACAGCCCGTCGGTATCGACCGCTGTCTCACGCGCACAGTCCGAATGATTAACAACTGAATCATGCCTATCTAGGCCATCTAGACTGGCGGAGAGCCACACCGATCCCTGAACAATGCAGTTGTATTCTCTTGAGCTACGCAGCTCGCAATCCTGAGAATTACCCTCAACTGCATAGCTCAGCTCGCACTTCACTTCTGCACGCAGATCTGGCTCTACATGGGTGCTCGCGTCTGTCGGGTCAGCAGTACCCTTTTCTTCGCTAGCAACTTCGCTTACATTACCAGCGACGCACACACGCGGTAACTGTGCCAATTTGTTCGCAGCTGGCCTAGCTGTCTCTACAGTCATCTGTTGGCACAGCACCTCGTCGCTCCCCTTGCGACATTTAACGGCCTCTGTTGTCACTAAGGCATCGTTAGCAGCTAGCCTTTTCCCTTCACTTATGAATCTGCAGCCAATCTCACAGGCACTACTCTTTTCGTCGGCTTCTGGCGAAAATTCGCTCGATGCTGCCTTATTCTTTCGCTCTGTACTACCTACAGAATTCTCAGACAGCCGTTGTCTCTGTGCCAATAACTGATCACAATACTGTATCTCTTTGATCAGTGCTGCCTTCTCGCGGTTCCGACCATCTCATACTTTTGCTGACGCTCACGTTCCTGATACTCACGTTTGCGTTCATTCTCACGTTCGTGACGCTCACACCTAAGAGTAAGTTCTTGAAGCTCCTGCTTCCGTTCATTCTCGCGTTCTTCACGCTTACTCTTACTCTTAAGTTCACGACGCTCACGCTCTCGTGGTTCCTGTATTACCTGCCAAGCAAGCTCAATGCTTTTGTCATCCTTGCCACTATCGTTAATCGCCTTTATGATAGCTGGCGTTTTCATCCGTTCGTCCGCCTCAACTCCCAAATCGTCGTACACCAACAACAAGTCTAACCTCGTCAACCTTCTAAGATCCATGGCAGCTGCCCCGACAGGTGGTTAAAACTGTTTTCCTTAATTAATTTGTGCAAACACACAATGCATCAAACTCCCGATTCCCAGAACTATCAAAATGAACACACAACATTTGAGTCTGGCGAATCATAAGGAAAAAAACCACGCGCTCACTTACGGTTGCAGCACCCTGCCATCCGGTTCATTCGTCCGCTGTTCCCGGTTCCTCCGGACTCCCTGGGTCGAAGGCTCGCTCCTTCTTCGCTACTCCCAGTTTCTTCGGACCTCTTTCGACGAAGGTTCTCTCTTCTTCGCTCTTCCCGGTTCCTTAGTATCTCTCTCGACGAAGTTGATCCGTAGCGCTGCCACCAGCTGATGCATTCGGAGGCGATCTCACCACTGCCAACCAGATGTAGGGGTTGGGGGACGGACTCCGGGATGAAAACCAAACTTCGGAGTATTTATTTTACATTATATAGAGTGAGGTGAGAGTCAAGTAACAGTTGTACAGTCATTACGGGCCGGCAGCAACTCGGACGCTGCGGCCCGCGGCAAGAAGTTCGAGAGAGGCGAATCAGGGAATGCTCTGGTCTCTCTGGAAGGCTTCTTATAAACCCTTCGAGCACTGGAAGTCGCGTCATGTTCGACCAATGGGAGAGTCCTCTCAGATGACGCCACTTTCAGCCAATGGTTGGCGCCCGTATCGCGTTGTCACACCCGGCGGCTCTCTGCGGTCTTGCCTCGCAGTGGTGCAATGCGCTTCTTCAAAGGAGGAGAAGGGAAGGGGCGCTCATGCTCCATTGTACGAGGGCCCACCTGCTCCCGGTGGTACAGCTCCGCAGTGGTGGCAAATGCCTTCTTCAAAGGCGAAGAGGGGTGACGATTGGGCTCTATTGTCCGAAGGCCCCTTCTAATCCCGGCGGCGTACGAACTTGTTTGCAAGTGTCCTGCCTCAGGAATGTAGCACCCCTGCTTCTGCATTCCTCAATTAGCTGCGCTGCCATTCGAAGTGGTTTGGGTAACTCGAAGTAATTGCAGGAAACAGCTCCATATCTAACACCGCCCAGAATGCGCTGCACGCTACTTTTCCTCTCTTTGTTCCAGTGCTGTGTCGTAGACTTCGTTAACAACGACCTGGATTGTCTTGAATGATCGGCTCAAGGACAAAGTCGAAAAACCTATACAAAAAAAAGCAAATCCGTACTTTCCGAAGAGAACGAAGTGTACGCATACGATCGATGGCAGGCGGACGCACGACGTCTCTCAATCAGAATAAAATTACGTTTTGTTTGTTCTCGGCACCAGTTTTTTTTTTAATGACACCTAATTACATTTGCAAGCGGTTTGGAATGCATTTGCAATGTTCATCTGGTTATTGTATTTTAGAAATGATTCCTTGTCGTTCCGGAACATGGTCAAGTCCTTCTGTGCTCGGTGATGACCTTGGCGCTAGAATATTGGAAAAGTGCGGTAGGATGAAGTATGGTAACGATCCATTTCATCCTTTGTTCTTTTAGTCCTCCCTCGTTGGCTTGCACGCTACCTACCCGGCCTTATCGCCATCTATCGGCAGCTTGTTGCGTGGATAAGATAGCCAGTCGAAGATTCTGTCCATCGGTCACTCCGGTGATAGGCAGATAGGAAAAGAAGACTGAAACGCTCAGAAGTCTTCACGTTTCATACGAGTCACTGGAATGCGATATTGTGAGATCCAATAATTGCATTATGGTGGAATTATGATTCCATTTGATAACACCTAGATTCCCCAACTACTTCGGTGTGCTTCATATCAGATCGTCGGTTGCGGCACGTCAAACCTCAGAATTTAATTTGAATTTTTTAGCTTCCAAAAATAAAGCTAACTAAACCCACGTTGGAAAGACCAACAACCGCTCACGGCTGCTACAGCCTTGAAGTTTTATGTAGTTTCCGACATCTGTAACCAGAGGGAGCTTCTTGCGTAACCTATAGACTAAGATGCGATTGGAAGATTGGTGGAAGAAAAGTAGGGAAACGACAAAAAAACGGAGACGTACAAAAGCAAAGTTTGCAATAGGGGATCAGAAAATTTAGTTGTGGGAGTTCATAGTGTCTTTTTTTTCTTTTCTTTTTTTGCTTTTTTAACCTAGGTAGGACGTTAAGCAGTATAATAGCAAGAGCTTGGTGGCGCAGCCCACCGCCCCGTTCCAAAGGGGATGCTCATAACATCCATCCATCCATCCATCCATCCATCCATCCATCCATCCATCCATCCATCCATCCATCCATCCATCCATCCATCCATCCATCCATCCATCCATCCATCCATCCATCCATCCATCCATCCATCCATCCATCCATCCATCCATCCATCCATCCATCCATCCATCCATCCATCTATCCGTCCATCCATAGAGGTTGAAAGCTGTAGTACGTGTATATATTCGCGGCTTCTCACCTGCACCCGCTCCTTCCACCAGAGGTCAGCCCAGGGCGTCTCGTTGTTGCCTGCGGCGCTGCCGCTGTTGCTGCCACTGCTGCTGGTGCTGCTGACGTTGCCGTCTGACGACGTCATCGCGTCCTCGCCGGCTGACGTCATCAGGCCGGCCATGCGCACTCACGCAGCCACGGCCGCGGCAGCAAAGGCGTCTCCGCCTGTGGGGCGACAGGAGAGACACACCGAGGATATAAGGCTCGGGGTAGGAGGCTCCTTGAATAAGACTCAAAAAGGAGGGAGTCAGCATACTGTCTTTCTTTTTTTTAAAAGAAGGGGTCATGAATGTGCCTGTTTAAAAAGTGCCTAATGTGAAAGAAGTGCTGTAGATCTACTGGTATTTCGGGAGCAAGCGGAAGACGGCCAAGTTATTAAGCACCTGTAAAAAGTGTGCCTGATGAAAGCGTTATGACGCAATAGTTCTGCGGAAACCCGCACGGTGGAGAGAAGTAATTCATTAAGGAAAAATTGAGACATCCACCCGTTCGCAGCAATTGCTACAAAGGGAACCAATACGGGTTCCTCGAAAGAAAAGCCTCCCAGTTGAAGAAAAATTCCTCCTGTTCCGGGACACGAACCCGGGACCACCGCCTTTCCGGGGGAGATGCTCTACCATGTGATCTAACCAGGCGGCTAGCAGATGGCATGGCGACGTCAAATTTGTCAACAACTCGAAGCAAAGGCTAGAGTTTGACTCAGATGGTAGAGCGACAGCCCCGGAAAGGCGGTGGTCCCGGGTTCGAGTCACGGACCAGGAGGAATTTTCTTCAACTGCGAAGCTTTTCTTTCGATGAAGCCGTATGTGTTTCCTTTGTAGCAATTGCTGCGAACGGGTGGATGTCTCAATTTCACCTTAATTAATGAAGGCGTTGTACACCGAAACTTCGCCCTCTGCACGGAATCACCGGCGCGCAAGAAATAAAAATAAAATAAAAATGAAATGACAAGATAAGGGGGACTCTCAATTTAATGAAATCTGGAGAAGTTAACCTCGCGGCTCGGCTGTAGCAAATGCTGCTCATGAGCTGCATGCGTGTGCTAGTCAATCAAGCGTCAGAAAATTGCGTAATACAATGTTGCCGTCATTCCTGCGCCACAATCTTCTGCGATTTCTCGCTTTTAACTTCAATGAGATCAGGAAAAGTATTTAAAAAATCGATAGGATGATGAATACCAGCTCCCATAAATATAAGACTGCAATTGAAGTCAGTGCAGTTGGAAATCACGCGGTGCTTTGCGACGCTAGTACAGCACATACCCACTAGGTGCCGCCACCTAAACAGATTTTTTATATCACTGGTAAAAAAAAAAGAAAAAGCAGGGATGAGATCGAAAGAACCGGAGTCGGTGCAAGGTGCGTACGCAGCGGTGCAATACAGAGATTATGGTTATAATGACGAAAGTAAATGGCTAGAAGGCGATAAATGTAGTAAAAATCTGATCAGGTCTGACAGGCTAGCTGAGTGTTATGAAAACTTAGAACGCTAATTTCCTTCTTTCCTTCCCTCCTCTCTCTCTCTCTGTCATCTTTGTTCTCCCCTTTCCCATTCCCCCGGTGTAGGGTAGCCAACCGGACGGTATTCTGGTTAAACTCCCTGCCTTCTGAAAACGCGGCAAAAAAGGGTCATTTTTCTCGAATTCGGGACAGTTTTCGTCCTCCTCCATTTGGCGTTCATTGAATGCCAAAACAGTTTTTAGCCATGTACTTAAGTTCAAGACTAGCAGTGTCAGACAATTCATTAAGAGGGAGCGAATTTCTATACGAGCGCCCAAACCTACATCAAGCTGTCTTTTCTTTTTTCTTTTTTTTTTGTGGCGACACTATATGCAGCAATAATGAAATGATGGCATAAATAGGGGTCGCCCATCAAAGTACAATATCTCCAAATTTCCAACAAGATGTTTGCGTACTCGCGAAAATAGGCATACATTTTAAAATTATTTTCTCGTACAGCGACTCGGAACTACACCTTATTGCGAAACTGAAATGACACTTCTTCAGGAAATATTTTAGAAAATTGTTTACTATTGTGACACCATTTTAGGAATCAAAAACAACGAGGGTTGAGTTATTGGCTGGGGCGTTCTGAGCGGAATAACTCTTCTGCACTCAAAAAGAAAAACAAAAGAAAACAGAAAAGGAGCAAAAAATAATTCAACGGGCATTGACAGGAGAGATAAAGAAAAGAAGGAAGAATTAGAGATGTATTCATCTTTCTCCAAAGCGCTCAATTCTTGGCCTGTCTCCCACGGTGGGTATGTGCCGTGTGTACCGAGGAGGATCATCATCATCATCATCATCATCATCATCATCATCACCACCACCACCACCACCACCTCGTCTCCCGTGACCGTGGCATCCGCGGCACAGGTATACACCGCCATAGGCGTCGCACTCGAGTGCGACAAGAGAACGCAGTCTTATGTTTTCCTTCTTCACAATTTGTTTTCTTTTCTCGCAAGAAACTTGAAATACTGCGCAATAATTGGAGCTTTTTCCCATCCTACTTTATAAAACATTGGTGAGCAGGCGCGACACTTGCAGCTTCTCGCCAAACAGCGAAGAACGGCTAAACATGTCACTGCCATTCAACCTTTTTTTCTTTTGTCTTAATCGAGAAGGAATTCTTTAATTACGATTGTCGGTTAGCTATAGTCAAGCAGAGCACGTACGTGACATGCACGGCCAGCAAGGCAATACAGCAATTAGGAAAGAAAGAAAATACAGGCGGACACGTAATTACACGACACAACAAGCACGCACACTGCGATCAACGAAATATCGAGCTTCAACGCCCTAATTGTTGCCGCAAAACGTGCGGCGCGCATCACGGTTCGAGCCACTTTTAAGCTCGCCTTCTCCGCGTTCCCCTACCACGGTTGACACTGAGCGTGACTGCCCCGAATGGCACCACCGCCAGAGAGTTCTCTGCCCAGAGTGCCGTAGTAGTAATTGTGCATGAGCGCGTAGCGGTAGAAGCGGCCACCGCACTGGTCGGCGTAGTTGTCACCCTCCATGTCGAGGAGGAGGACACAGGCGTGCGGAGGGTCGCCGGGTGCCCACGCCAACTGCGTCGCGTTGATCACGGCGAAGTCGAGGCGCTTCCGGAGAGCGCTGACGTCGTCTATCACCATCAGCGGGTCGTCACGGAGGCCCGGCGTCTGCTTCACCACGTAGAAGTGAAACAGGCACGAAGAACCGAACGGCCGGACCTCGCAGACGTCGGGCCAGTCGCATTCCAAGTACAGGGGCCCGCGCCTGAAATCCTTCGCGTATTGGAGGCTCAGCGTTGGCTCGAGGTCGACGCTCGAGTGGAACGGCAACAGGCTGTCGGTGAGGCAAAGCTTGGCCCTGTGGAGACTCGCCGCAGGCAGGGCGCTTGCGAACCTCCGGTACGCGTCGTGCATGCCGACGGTGCCAGCGTTGCAGAAGTCATTGATGTTGGACCAGATCTGCGAGCGCTCGTTCTGCGTCGCCAGAAAGAAGTAGTTGACGAAGCGGGTAGCCTCTCGAGCTAGGGACTGGCTGGCCTTGTTCAGTTCGACCATCACGGTCACCAACAAGCCGCGGCGCCTTGCGTCGAACACGTTGCGGAGTCCGTGCAGAAGACTGTTGAGCACACCGTAGTCGTCGGGCCCCTTGCAACCGGCGCGAGCCTCGACCCAGTGGACAGTGACGCCGTTGAGGCCGAGCCTGTCCAGGGAATCGACGACGTTGTTCAGCATCCGGCGCATCGTCGCGGAGTCCCGGCCTAGCATCGAGAAGTGGGGCGCGTCCTCGGGGTATCCGCCCAGGGCCAGCAGGATCTTGACGTCGGTGAAGTTCAGCGCGTAGGCTACGTCCCTCAGCCGCTGCAGGCCGTACAGCTCGTCGAAGGCGGGCTGCCGGCTCGTCAGATTTCCGTTTTCGATGCCCACCGACCAGTAGACGACGTGCGGGCACAAGGCGAAGGGCACGTTCGCGAACACGTAGTTCCACCGAGGCGGCGTGCTTCCGAGAGCCCCGTAGACGCGCGTGTTGTTGAAGACGCAAAATATGGGTCTCGATCTTTCGTTCGCCGGCCCGAACACGGACGGGGCGCTCACGTTGAGGTTCGGTGGCACCGCGGGCAACATTACGGGCGCAAGGCAGGCGGAAGTGTTGGTCGGGGGGACGACCGTAGTCGAAGGGAACGGCGTGGACGCGGACAACGGCGGCGATGGGGAGAAGGGTGGCGGCGGCATGGTCCAGTTGGCGTGGACCGCGAGGGGGACCAGATAGAGCCACGCGGACAGCACCAGGGGGAACGACAAGGAGGCGCCCAAAACCCAGAGCATGATGCAGAAGCGCTCGTCCTGGGTCTGCGTGTCCTCGCGCGCGGCGACCCGACGGTGGAGGACCTGCACTTGGCCACTGGGCCTCGCTTGATCACTCTGGGACGGCCGTGCTCCGACCACCTGAGGCACCACCGGTGGCGACGAAGGGCTGGTCGATTCCGACGAAGAGCTGGGCGATTCCGACGAGGCCCCGTCTATCGGAGAGCGAGCTGTCGGGGAACCGCTACGGACAGCCTGCCCGTGGGGCTTCGTGTCACGTAGGGCTTGGATCTTCACATCGGGCACGGATGTCGCCATAGCTTGAACAGGAGCCGTGTTTGTGAGCTAGCGCGGGGTCGTCGCGTGGCACGTTCGTTTCGTTTTCCTTCGCTGATGACGCATATACCCACTGTGGGGGGGAGGCGTGATTGGCCAAGATTCCAATCGTATTAGCAAAGGGGCTCGCTTATTATTCACAACAATAGACATTTGCGGAACTAAACTGTTGAAATTTTCCGCACGATGGACTTATCAAGAAAATCGGCTTGAAGCAATTTCAAGAGGAATTATTCACGTTTGGTTTCGTCACTGCCACGGGAATGCGGAATTCAGTTCCGCAAGGCAGCTCACTTCGTCGTGGTGATGACATACATAGTTTTAAGCGACAATCAGTTGCTGAGTGAAAGAGCCGTACCACTGAGTGATTTGTGTAAGTGTCGCTCTTTTCTCATCGGACGACAACTCACTGTCACTTCGCGAAGTGTCTTAATACGATAGTATTATACGTATCATTCAAGAGCACACGGCGTTGTGCGTTATGTGGTTGACAACTTTGATGTATATACAGAGAGCCGCCTGTAATCAAAGAAGAAATAGATCAGAAGATGAGGGCGCACTGGGTTACAGCCACAGAAACGTCTGTGAAACCCTCTGCAACTTTCGGCGCGAGTCAAAAAGAATTGCACGCCAAAATCGTTCTTTTCCTCCGTATGATCACACAACTTTTACTGTGACACCTAGATATTTGATCAGCAGACATTTAATTCACATTCAGAAAGGACTTAATTCCTTTTTGCTTTATTTTCCTCAAGAAAGTCCGATTCGCCCGATTCGTGGCCGATCCCCCCCCCCCCCCCCCAGAGTGGGTTGCGCCATTTCACTGAGGAAGAAGAACGAGATGAGCGCAACTAGGTTAAAAGGTGACAGTGTCCCCTCTATGTTCTTTTTGCAGTGAGCCTGAAACTGTCGAACATTACTTTCTCTCGTGCTGCCGCTTTCTAAGACAGAGAAAACTATTAGAATACTCATTTACTAAACTTAGCCTTTCGCTATCCTCGCCAACCATTCTTTCTTTTGGGGCGACTTCACTGGGATCCAGCCACAGGGATGCTTTTCTGGCAGTTTACAATTTCATCAGAGACACAAAAAGAGTACCTTGCTGAATTTCTAAAATTATCCATAATTTATATTATTTCGTTTCTTCACGTTTACTTATTTTATTGGAATTCCTAACTATAATTAATTAAACTTCTAATTTACAGTACTATCGTCCCACGCTCCACTATACAAATCTAGATTGTCTCTACTTCTAACCATACGGAAAATCGCCTGCTTCTGGGCCAATCCCCCATAGTGGGTACGCGCCACTCTCGAGGCCACAAGACAAGACAAGACAAGGTGACAGGGGGAGGTCGATTACGTTATTGTCACGTGTCAACTTGGCATCGTCTGCCATGCTTCCGGGGTCGCGCTCGTCGCGTCTCCGACGGCAGTCACGTGCGAAGAACTTCGGAGGCGGCGGGAGACGGCGCCGCCAGCCCGGTGGAGTGTCGGTCAACGCGTCCCTCGCTTTGCGGTGTCGTTGGACGTCATCGCATTCTTGGCAAGCGTTCGAAAATTCTGCGTCATGCTAAGGAGGGAGCGTCGTCACCCGGAGACCTCGGACCAGCAGGTTAAGCTCGATTGCTGTGAGCCGCAGGGAAACGGCCCATTCAAACGAATGACAGACTGTGACCCTTCACGCTTTGCGTCTCGTCCGTCCGACCTTCAACTTGCCTGTGTTGTGCTTAACGGGCTGTACGTGGTCCTTGAGGTTTCATATATCCCCATCGTCATTCATGAGTCCTTTTTTCCTCCTCGTCGTCCGATTTTCCCAGTGTAGAGTAGCGAGTTGTGCGGAATGGCCGAAGATTGAAGTTTGGGCTAGTTGCGAAGACAGTAGGATCGGCGAAGCATTGAAAAAACTAAAGCAAGAAAATGGACAGAGAACGGGAACGTACCGGTGTTTGTGCGATCGGCGAAACAATGAAAAAAAAACGGCCGTGGCTTAGCTTGGTTAAGCCTGGTGATTGCGAAGCAATAGTGTGTTATTCTCGGATCAGCTGGTAGTATGGCTGGCGGTAGTCTTGGGTTATGCTAGTGTTACGGCTTACAGTGAATCATCTAAGAGGAAGTCATCCGTCGAATCCATGTATGCCGACAAAAATTTCCCTCACCAGCGTGCCCATTACAATATTGACACGTGTACTTATCTTTATCGGGCGACCACGTTTCGCCGCTTAACAACTGTAATCGCACAGCGAGGGACGCGCCTGAATGTATCCGATGTTTCTGGAAAGTTATCGATGCTTCTACCTGGCTGTCTGTTGTCGCCGAACCTTGTGTTATCTGATTTCATCGCGTAACGCGAATGGTGTAGAACTTTGTGGAAGGCACGCGGGTCCGAACGATTAGTCTGGAACATTCGACGACTGCTCTATAAAAGCCGACGCACTTGACCCGCTGATCAGATTTTCGACGATCGCCGACCGTGTTCGCCGCTATCGTTGTGCTATAAGTGTAGCCTGGTTTGTGGGCACAGGTTCGCCCAATAAAAGTTAGTTTTGTCTATCACAGTATTGCTACTGTGTTCTTAACGTCACCACCACGTGACATCTGGTGGAGGTGCTTTGCGTTCATGCACCGGACGCCCCCACAAAGCCGTGACCCAAGCCCTCACTCGGAAGACACCAACGTCGACAAGAACCAGCGAGGTAGCCGCAGGCTGCAAGGACTGCCCCCGGAACACGGACTTTTGCCCGAGACGACTAGAAGGAAGGCCACCAAGTCCACCCCAATGGCGGCACCAGCGTCACCCGTCGTGCTGCAGCAGCCCAGGGAGCCTCCGACGTTCCGCGGTTCAACTTTCGAGGACCCGGAAAGCTGGCTTGAGACGTACGAAAGAGTCGCTACCTTTAACAACTGGAACAGCGATGACAAACTGCGATATGTGTTCTTCGCTTTGGAAGACGCGGCCAGGACGTGGTTCGAAAACCGAGAAGCCACCTTAACAACCTGGGAACTTTTCCGAAGCGGCTTCCTGAAGACATTCGCAAGCGTCGTACGCCGAGAACGAGCCCAAGCGCTACTAGAAACCCGGGTGCAGCTACCTAATGAGACGACCGCGATCTACACGGAAGAAATGAGCCGTCTCTTCCGCCACGCCGACCCTGAAATGCCCGAGGAGAAGAAAGTCCGCCTGCTGATGCGGGGTGTGAAGGAGGAACTTTTTGCCGGAATGGTACGAAGCCCACCGAAGACCGTCGACGAGTTTCTTCACGAGGCCACCAGCATCGAGAAGACACTCGAGATGCGAAACCGGCAATTCGACCGCCGCATGACCTCGACAAACTACGTCGGAGTTCAGTCACTGGCCGCCGACGACCTACGCGAGACTATCCGAGCTGTCGTGCGGGAGGAGCTACAAAAGCTGTTCCCATCATCACAGCCTCAAGTGGCTTCGATTGCCGACGCCGTGCGTGAGGAACTCCAACAACAACTTGGAGTAGCCCCTGAATCGCCGCAGCGTGAGCCGCAAGCGATGACCTACGCCGCCGTCGCACGCCGTCAAGGACCCCCTCCGCGACCACGCCAGGGCCCTGTCACGCCACAGTTTCGTCGTCCGCCGCCGCCAGCACGACCACCCGTCGCCCAGCGCACCTACGCGAGGAAGACGGACATCTGGCGTGCTCCTGACCACCGCCCGCTCTGCTACCACTGCAGAGAAGCGGGTCACGTCTACCGACGATGTCCGTACCGGGAGATGGGACTGCGAGGTTTCGCCGTCAACGCGCCGCGTCCACAGCTTGGCGAGCGCCCACGTGACATCGCCGATTACCTCGCCGCTACTCAGTGGAGCCCTCGACGGCCGTCCCGTTCGCCATCACCAGGCCGCTACCTGTCGCCGCAGCGCCGACCATACACTGGCCCAGCCCGGGGCCGGTCAGCGAGCCCATATCCGGAAAACTAAAAGCAGCAACCGATGGAGGTGCGGTTGCTGTTCGTCGAACTGACGAAGAGAATCTTGACGTCGCTACCTATCTACAGCGCGCCGAAGAAGCCCGACAACTCGCCCGCCTACGGATCAAAAACCAGCAGCGTACCGACAGCCGACACTACAACCTCCGACGACGCTTCGTCGAGTACCAGCCCGGCGACCGTGTTTGGGTATGGACCCCGATACGCCGACAAGGACTCAGTGAGAAACTACTCCGACGCTATTTCGGACCCTACAAGGTCATCCGACGTATTGGCGCACTGGACTATGAGGTCGTGCCAGACGGCATTTCGCTATCACAGCGGCGCCGCTCACGACCTGAAATAGTCCACGTTGTGCGACTCAAGCCGTACTACCAGCGTTAATGAACTTTGGGGCTTTCCGTGACTGACCTTTGGACTTTGTTTCTTTTCGTTGTTTTGTTACTTATGTTTAATAAGTGTCCTTTTGTGTTTCGTTCTCTTATATTTGTAGCATCGGGACGATGCTTTTTAAGAGGGGGGTATTGACACGTGTACTTATCTTTATCGGGCGACCACGTTTCGCCGCTTAACAACTGTAATCGAACAGCGAGGGACGCGCCTGAATGTATCCGATGTTTCTGGAAAGTTATCGATGCTTCTACCTGGCTGTCTGTTGTCGCCGAACCTTGTGTTATCTGATTTCATCGCGTAACGCGAATGGTGTAGAACTTTGTGGAAGGCACGCGGGTCCGAACGATTAGTCTGGAACATTCGACGACTGCTCTATAAAAGCCGACGCACTTGACCCGCTGATCAGATTTTCGACGATCGCCGACCGTGTTCGCCGCTATCGTTGTGCTATAAGTGTAGCCTGGTTTGTGGGCACAGGTTCGCCCAATAAAAGTTAGTTTTGTCTATCACAGTATTGCTACTGTGTTCTTAACGTCACCACCACGTGACAATATCTTCCAGTATCGATTGGCCGACGGTGCGGTAACACTCCATTTTCTCCGTGTCGTAAGATATGCCCACTCGGTGCTTGCAGAAGCGTTCGTTAAAGTACGGTAGCGTTACGCCGTAATAAATGTTGGGGTTATTGTCCCCGTCCAAAATGCGATACAGTTTGTTCTACGTCTCCTCGTCGTCTTCACGATGCATTAGCGGTAGCTTGTATGTTTCGGCCACGTTGTAGATGGCCAAGTTGTCTGCATAACACCGCCATCGTTCGTCGGTCATCTTAAGTTTGCCCCACTTGTGCATCTGCGTGTCCGGCGTGTCACTGGTTGCCCCGGGGTCCGGCGGTAGACCCATCTTGCGTCCTACAATGTCGTTCTTGTAGCGCGGTACGCGCTCGTACGCGTCGCCTATAGAGACCTCGTCCAGGTAGCAAAACGCGTTTTTATGGTTTTTGTTGAACATGGTTCGAGTAGACCGCTTTATGGGGTTGGGCGGCATCTTTGACGGACCTCCGAGACGACGGTATGGCTCGAACGGCGTGCAAGACGTGGCTTCACACCCACTTTTCGTGAACGCGAATCGACCGTTGCTACACGTCAAACCGTCCGGGCACGGGTAATCCACTGGAAGGGGTTCCCACGTTACGGCGTCGTCGCCGAAAAACTTAGCAAGTCGTCGATTCCCTTGGCGCGCCGATGTTCGTGCAACTTCTGATAGGCGTATTTATTGATGTAGTAGTAATCGAGCATCGTGGGCCCTGGGTCTGTCATCACGTATTAGTAGAGTTGTGCGATTATCTCTGGAACGTCAACTACCACGCGCGTTTTTAGCTGAATTTCATCTTGGGAATGGCACCCGATGCCCAACGCCGGAGTTTTTACCGAGTCGTAGTAAAGAATGACGACACATACGTGTTACTTTGTTTCATCTTTTATTTAAACCTATAAATACGCTTTGGTGATCTGTGAAGTAGTGACTTTTGGTTTGTACATCACTTATTACATATTTGTCAGAATGTCTGTACATGATTAAATCTAAACTGCTTCCCCACTGAGTTGTAGACATTGGCTGTAGTAGGCATAGGTCAAGGGAATATCTGGTGTCGAGGGCTTCGATGAACGATGGGTCTCTTGTAGGATCTTTGTTGAAGTCTCCTGTACAGACGAGCATTCTTCTGTCAGTTCGTTCCGGTAGACCATTGGCCAAGATATAAAAAGCAGCATCATTTCCTGTTTGGGGCGAGATGTAAACACCAGCCACAAGTAAGTCCAAGGCAGAAATTGCTATACACAGTGCTTGTTCCGTCGGTACTGGAGGCGTCACAACGGCAGCTTGCAGAGGAGCGGGAGTTAGGCCACCGTTGGTGGCTACCGCCTCGCCTCGCGGCGGCGTGAGATGGGGTCCCGTTTTTACACAGCTGGTGTGACGTCACACCGACCGTAGCGCCCCTGGTGAGAGGAGCGGGAGTTAGGCCGCCATTGGTGGCTACTGCCTCGCCTCGCGACGGCGTGGGATGGGGCCCCGTTTTTACACAGCTGGTGTGACGTCACTCTAGGTCACGTGGTGTGACGTCACGCAGCGAGGTCACGGTAAAGGTCAATGGTGCCCACCACCGCCTCGCCATGGAACGGGCTGAAGTGCGACCCAAAGTAGTATTGCTTCGCAATAAAAATTAAAGGACGTACGTTTTTTGAAGCGAAAAGCTTCACTACGCTAGTCAACGCCGCGCTTCGCGCGAGCCGGCGTATGTCGGAATTGGCTCCGTAAGCGTGTTCGGAGTCGGCGCAGGTGGCCACTGCCGCGCGCTATGCGTCATCGTTTGACGTTCGCCGCAAGCGCGTGTTTATCGCGGAGGCCAACTATATAACCGCTTGCCAGAGAATAGGCTTGCGCATTCAACATGGAAGGAGAAGAGAGTGATACTACCGATATATAGAGCTGTGTTTGTGGCTGTACAGAAATCGCAAGACAATGTGCCCATCAATGATGAATAAAGAAGTTTAACAATCCTGCATAACTTAAGGTATATACCATTGATAAGCAATTGGTAACTATAGAAGGCACACGTATATATCATAACCATAAGCTAACCAAAGCATATCCATAAGCTAAACCGTAAGCATAACCGTAGGCTAAATCATAAAGCATAACCATAAGCTAAACCATAAGCATCATCGAACCTTTTCGCTTCGAGATATCCAGGCTTAGCCTTAGCTAAGCCCCAGCCAATTTTTCTTTGTCCTCCATTTTTCACTGCTTCACCTACCTACGTAATTAGATTCACAACAATGTTAACGCGGCCAGCAAAGTACCATAAACTTCTAGAGTTCCATACTATATGTTGCCGCGGTGAGCGTTGTTTGCAAAGTGCATTTGCGCCGCAAATTGGCACCCGTTCTATTTTTTCCTGCTTTACGTACTGCCGCGAATGTGACCTGCCTCGTACATGCGCGGCGACCTTTATTGAAATCCGCCGCAAGATAAACGAGTTTTCCGCATCGTCGAGCCTCTTAAATTGCAGCGCGACATCAGCGGAAGCGGCACCGTGTGCGCCTTCGGCCCCGTCGTCATGCGTCACGTGACAGTTGCTCTTACAGCCACCGTTAGGCGGCGCTGGTGGCCAGCGTGCTGCACGGCGGCGGAGGGGAGCGCGCGCATCGAGGCACCCTAGCGTGCTGCTGTTAAAGTCCCTTGCTGCTGTCGCCTTAACTCTTTCCTTACCACGGGGAAATTGGCTGTTTTTTGTATGGTTTAGTTAAGAATTTTTTGTGCAACAGCTACTAAGTTTAAAGTGTCATGCAGTATATAAAAGTGAAGGCAAATGAACGTGCTTTCGAATAATATTTATTTTAACAATATATAAAAAATTATTTACACAAAAAAATTCTTGAACAAAAAAAACAAGAAAATTTCAAAAAAAATTTTGATTACGGAGTAATATCTCTGGCAGAAAAAAATTTTAGCGAGATTTCAAAACATACAAATTGTAGGTATATTACTAGGCAACATTTCTTCAAAAAATTACACCCATACATTAAGGCGGCCGCTCTCGGTGCTTATAACGGAGAAGTCAAAGAAAAAAAAAAAGGCCACGTACCATTTCTGTGGCATTTTTGTTTTCTTTCTGCACTTTTTCGACCCTTCGTCGTTGTTGCGGTGGTTTTCCGTTACTCCTTTGCAGTACAAAGGATCGAAGGTTATAGTCTGCCTTCCTCCCCCTCCCTCCTCCCCTCCTTCCTCCCCTCCCTCCCATCATTTAGTTCCTGAGAACTCGACTCAACACGAGGGTCCCCCCATAACTAGGTCTTTTCATCAAGGGGCAGAGTCTGGATAGCCTTGTATCGGAACTGTGTGCTGCCACTGATTACGACGACGCGCCTCGCTTCGTTGATGGCGGTGTCGGTGCTCGTTATGCTGCAGCGTCGCTAATGATTTGGCGCAGCTCGTATCCAATTACGGAGCCGAATGAAGCGCCTCCACCCGCCCCCACTCCCCCCCCCTTCCACCCCGACAGGCGCAGACCCTTCTTACAAGACGACGAAGATGTTCGATACAAAGAAACTGAGAAACAAAGAAAGAAGAAGGGGAAGAGAAGAAAGAGAGGACAGCGGATATAAGTGTAGACATCCTTCTTTTCTTGCGAGGATTCCGCTAGCAGAACATCGATAATTCCTTCTAGAATGCGCTAACAATATTTGTATTTCTGTCACGAGTTGTCTCGACAAAAAAGAAGTAATATAAGGATGTCAATGCACAGTAAACAGGAACGCGCAGGGGTCAGTTGTGATGGTCGCAACGCCGCCAGTACGAGGAAGGCAGATAAGGCACTTCTTGGGCGCCGAATAGTTTCTTCGGCGTTGGTTGAGCAAAGGGACATTTACTTCGGAAACCGCAACCATTAAAGTTAACACAGCCCCCCCCCCCCCTCCCCTCTTCCACAGCAGTCCGCTTTCTACCAAGCAAAGGATAACGCGATGCGGGTTAGAGCTTCGGGAGTCTGAACCAGCCTGTATACCAGCTGAACCAGGGAGTCTGAACCAGCCGGCGATGGGCGACAGCTTTGCGCGCGTGAGCCGAAAAAAAAAATTGCTCTTGAAGTATCTTCCCTGCATGTCGCATAACACAAAATGCGCTGCAGCAGTTGCACGGACAGTCAGTTCAGTGCAGCGTCTATAGTGCTTCGGTATATTACGGAGGCATAGGAACCGCAACTCGCAGTTGTCGTTCCGCCAAAGTGCGAGTTCTGAGGCAAGAACTGCTACAAACTGCCCAGCATTCTTCTCGCGATTGCTTAGCAAGTGAGCTAGAGGAAAGAAAAGCAGACTTTAACCCCCGTATGCAGAAATGCAACTTAAGTCGAAGCACATGCTTGACTTGATTTAGATGACGCCTGGCGTTAACGTGCCCAAGGACGCTCACTGCGTTTCCTTCAGCGCGTTCCCGATAGGCGTCACTCGGATCAAGTCAAGCATGGGCTTCAACTTAAGTTGCATTTCTGCATACGGGGGTAAGACTCGAAGAGTTCGCTGCAGGCTTGATCGACCCGCTAAAAAGGGCGTCCCATGCCCTTAGTGAAGTGGAGGCTGAGGGGCCAATAGAGTGCCGCCGCTAAGCACGAGGTCACGGGTTCGAATTCCGCTCGCAGCAGCGACGTGCCGATGGGAGTGTAGTGCACAAAAGGAAATGATCACGCAGTAAACTTCCGAGTTCACGCTGTAGAAGGATAGGCAGTTGTGCGAGTTGGTACGGTAACATGATTTTGGCTTCTAGCGCGAAGTGAAACAGGGACACAGAAAGGAGCAGTGTTCGTACTGTCTGCTCCTTTCTGTGTCCCTGTTTCACTTCGCGCTAGAAGCCAAAATCATGTCACGCTGTAGAACCACGAGTCAAAATTAACTCATAGTCCTCGACAACGGCATGTGCCTCATTATTTCCTGCCTTAAATCCTGTGAAGGATAGCCAGTAATCAGACTAACTAGGTTATCTGTCTCTTCGTTGTTTTCTCCACTGGCTCGCTAACATACTGAGGATGTTAGAGGGTTCTTTTTTTTTCGGATACATAAAAGTTACGTACCGTTGTTTCTTTGGCATATCGATCCCTCCTGGCGTGATTAGTGCTTTTTAATAACTGGTCGCACTGTTGCCTCTCACATTTGTTTTGTGCTTTATTTCATTCTTTCATCGGGAATCCTACAGCGCAGCGCCTCGATTTCACGCGACCCGCACTATTTCCATATTATCGCACGTTCTTGCTTTTTCTTCCTTTTTTCTTCCTTTTTTTGTGTGTGGCCAATTCTGAAGCAGGCAACGTTGCTCATGAAGTCAGGGGTATAATAAAAGGAAGCGAGCACTTGACGGGTTGCGAAAACTTGAAAACCAAAACAAAAAGAAAAACAGAAATCAATTAAAGAATAAGGTAACGCAAGGTATGATAGAAGTGGCCTATGACGGGAGCTAATTAGACGACAACGCGTCGGACGTGGATTAAAGGAACCGAAATTAATTATGCACGCGGTTGTCGGGAAACTGCGCTCCGCGTCTTGCGAAACTCGTCACGAGTTCTCTGGTGTCGTTCCTCGGGTGCGGCGCATGTTGACTATCTATCTATCTATCTATCTATCTATCTATCTATCTATCTATCTATCTATCTATCTATCTATCTATCTATCTATCTATCTATCTATCTATCTATCTATCTATCTATCTATCTATCTATCTATCTATCTATCTATCTATCTATCTATCTATCTATCTATCTATCTATCTATCTATCTATCTATCTATCTATCTATCTATCTATCTATCTATCTATCTATCTATCTATCTATCTATCTATCTATCTATCTATCTATCTATCTATCTATCTATCTATCTATCTATCTATCTATCTATCTATCTATCTATCTATCTATCTATCTATCTATCTATCTATCTATCTATCTATCTATCTATCTATCTATCTATCTATCTATCTATCTATCTATCTATCTATCTATCTATCTATCTATCTATCTATCTATCTATCTATCTATCTATCTATCTATCTATCTATCTATCTATCGTTTACTGATGAAGAGCAATGATCACCTTCAAGCTACGCTCGTAATTGCGCTGTACATGAGCATCGCTAAGTAAAACATTTTTGAGAAGGTGTTGTTTACTTGCCCAAGCCGATGTAAACGAGATTAGAATGTTCCATTTAGTTAAACTTATGTGGAACGATATCATGGGTGATATAGAGTGTGACACGGGGAAGAGACAGGACCGAAGCGAGAACGAACGCTCAAGGTCACTCCTTCCACGTGTGTTCCTGTTATATAGCGCAGTATCCTTGCTGACGTGTACCATTTAGTGAAATTTTCGTGGAGCAAGATCAGGAGGGAGTGGTTACCCCTTTTCCCTTCCTCCCTACAGAATCATTTGAAGAACAAACTCTAAAATGGCAAATAAATTGAAAAGCATTGGAAAGTACGTAATTGAAAAACGACAACAGCGGCAGCAACAGCAACAACAAGATCAACCCTGCGGACTTTGCATCCATTACACGGCCCGAGTGCAGGAAGGCATCGCCGCGAGAACCGAGAACATTCAAATGGGACGACGTTCAGGAGGAGGCGAGACGTGGGTGGCGAGAAGGCTGAAGCGTCTTCGAAAGTAGCAGGCGTCATTTCAGTCTGCCTTTAGAATCATCATCATCATCATCAGCAGCAGCAGCAGCAGCAGCAGCAGCATCATCATCACTACTATGATCTTACAGTAATTAGGCTTTAGCGGTAAAGAAATGCTGCGTCAGCTCAATATCAGGTCGTTTCATTTTGTTTCACTTCTTGTATTCGGATCACCCTACAGCAAAAAAAAAAAAAGAGTAAAGAAAGTGAGATGTCTCTGCTTCTCTTTGTTTTTTTAAAGGAGTAATAAGGAGAGCCACTAATTTAGTTTAAACGGAGAAAGAATTCTTTCAGAACTATCAATTCGTAAATTTCGCGGTAGCGGGCTGATTACTAGAACAGAAGACGAGGGCTCAAACTTGAATTTTCCTTAATCTTGCACCGAAACCTGAGCGTTGGTACAACACTTTGAAATCAATGAGGTCGGAGTTTTTTTTTTTTTTCAAGGAACTTCGAATACGCCACGAAAGAAAACAAAACAGACGGAAATCGAGTTCTACAGCGTGCGTGGGTCTGTACGATCAATGAACCTCACTAAAACAATCCCACGTCAATTACGCGACAGAGCATGAAGATATAAATCTTGTTTTCGGCAATGCTGCGGTGTCTGGACTTTCGTTATATATATATATATATATATATATATATATATATATATATATATATATATATATATATATATATATATATAATACACGCGCTGGTGGTATTGTGGTAGTATATGTTTTCGTGTGTCCGACCTACGTTGTTGGATAGGCGACGATGCAATTGTCGGCGTTATTACTTTCGAGATCACACGCCAGCCGCGGATCGCACATAACAGAATTTCCGCGGCTCTGCTGAGAGAGAGACAAAAAAAAAAGAAGGATAAAGAAGGACGTTTTTCCTTTCCAATATGTTCCCGAGGCGGCGCAACCTTTATTTCCTTCCTCCGTGCCTTTTTCTTCTTCTTTTATTTTTACTCTCTTTTCCTTACTGCATAGAGTGCTCTGCACGGACGACCTTCTCGGCTCGCGTCCTATCTATTGCCTCAGTCCGTCATTTGTTCCTGACACGCAGCAGGACCGCGCAGTCTTGCGCCCCCCCCCCCCCCTTCCCGCTTCTATTACATCGACGCGCTTGCGCCCTCTTGAGCCGCCATTGTCAATTTTCTCGCTATATAACCCTGATTTCATATCGAGCGGGAAGAGGGGACGGGAGCTAACAAAAACAGGTCGAAGAGGCGAAAGGGAGGTGCGCTGTCCTCTTAGAAAGCGTTATTCTTTAGTTTTACTTTCTTCACTAATGTTCTTTTTTTTTGTACTGTATCCTTTCTTTTCCCCAATGTTTGCCAAAGAAGAAACTGCTTCCCGTTGTTTCCTTCCCGTTCGCTTTACTTTCTTCCCGTATTCTTGTTATATTTGTAGTTCTGCCAGAGCCGTTGTGTATCTGGGACTCTCATCGCGTTGCGGAGCACGTTGGCTGGCTATTCAATATAGAAGAGCGACTCATTTTCGCGTCTCTATTCTTCCGGTGCGAATTACTTTCCCAAGTCCTTGTGCTTGTTCGGTTCATTGCGTTGCACCGATTTGTTTTGTTTACCTTGTCTTCCCAGTGTCAGAAAACTAACTAACTAACTAACTAACTAACTAACTAACTAACTAACTAACTAACTAACTAACTAACTAACTAACTAACTAACTAACTAACTAACTAACTAACTAACTAACTAACTAACTAACTAACTAACTAACTAACTAACTAACTAACTAACTAACTAACTAACTAACTAACTAACGAACGAACGAACGAACTAACTAACTAACTAACTAACTAACTATCCAACCGACTGACTGACTGACTCACCGACTCGCCGACTGACCGACCGACTTACCGACCGACTCACCGACCGACTCACCGATCGACTGACCAACCGACCGACCGACCTTCACCATTACAGGGTGACTACATATGGTTCTTGTATTTTCATGTCAATAAAGAAGCATTATTAAAAATGGCATACTGCTGTCTTGGAGCAAGGTCGGTCCAGTTACAGAGCTGTGTATTTTTTAATGTAAGACGTAGCTTCAAAAGCAGTTTAAAAGGAGAGATCTTATCGAAGGCTTTGGCGAAGCCTAAGAAAATTGCATCTATTTGGGTTCCGTTATTAATAACCAGAGCGAAGTCATGAGATGTCATGAGATATTTCAACGAGCTGAGTTGTGGTAGCAAAAACCTCTTCTAGAACCATGTTGAGATGGGGACAGGGTGGAATGCTTATCTAGAAAAAATTGTGATGTGTTAATGAATGATGTGTTCAAGTAATTTGCAACATGTACACGTAGGAGCTATTGGACGGTAGTAGCCCATCATCTGCTCGTTGCTTTGTTTCCATAGACGTTTAATACTGAAATGAATCCCGTCATCCGTTAATGTACCAGATGCAAGCGACACGTTAAATATAAGAACAAGAATTCTTGAGGCCCATTCTGCCCACCCCTTCAGAAAAGTATTGTGCGTGTCGTCAGAGTCAGCAGACTTCCGCTCATATATTTGTATAAGAAGATCGAGAACACAGGCTTTCGAGATTTCCAAGTCATCAATAAGAGGGAGTGTCATATATTTAGGAAATTGCGACTTGCTCCATCATCGCAAGTGAAGACAGGTTCGAAATGCCCGTTAAAGGCATTAGAAATAACGCTACCATTCTAGGCGCACACGCCATTTCTGCTGAAGACGCATTACTTGATGTCATCGGAGTTATAGACTGCCAAAACCGCATTGGCGATTATTTCAAAAGGTTGCCTAAACGAACGTCGTAAAAATTTCCTCGTCCTTTTTTCATTTCAACTTTGAGGTGGCCGGATAGTGCAGAACATTTCTCGCGTATGCTCCCTTTGCAATTTTTTAACTGACCTTTTGAGACAATTGATTTTCCTTTTTAGATGTATTATTTCTCGAGATATCCAAGGATTGAAGTCACTTACTTTTTCTTAGTTGGTAGAAAAAGGTGGATCCGCGCGCAAGCACGGTATTTTTATATTTTAGCCACATTACATTAATATCACGCAAGGAGTTATCAGCATTGTAACAGAGTTCATCATAAGCTAACTCTAGTCTACCTAAAATAGCAACGTCATCAGCAGAATAGAAATTTGGTACCATTTGGTACCATCTGGTACCAATTTGGTAACATATCGCGTAATATCGTCGTTTTTAGCGAACAAAAGCAAACTGAAACAGCAATATGGTCAGAAATACTATGCACGAGATTTCACTCAATACCACCGCGAATAATATTGTGCACGACAACAAGATGTAAAATTGACTTAGCATTGCCCTGAACACGTGTGTAATTGCTAGCTATCTGTAACAGACCAAAGCGGAAAGCGATATCAACTACTTCTTCGTTGTTACAAAAATCGGTGCTTCCTGCCATGAATGATGGTCAGTCGATACCTGGCAAGTTAAAGTCACCACAAAGAATAAGCGTTGTGTTCCGATTAGTTCGCGACGCGATATAACCGCCCGAATGCTCCAAAACGACTACACCACAACCTGGCGGCCTGTAGACAACACCTACGACGAGACACTCAGCACCGCAAGATAACTTGCAAAACAGTGCCTTGACAGAAGGTACCTCAGTCACTTAAGCCGTCCTTTGACCGATTTTACATGTAAACTGCGATGCGACACCCCTCCTTTTGAATCGCGATCTTTCGTAGATACATGAAAGCCTGGCGCTACAAATTCACTGTCATCGGCGATCACCCAGGCCAGCTTGCAATGGCGTCTTCAAAAGTTGCGTGCTCGTGCTCATACGAACGACAAAATCGTTATGTGAGATCTTGTCTGTAGACAAGAGCAGCTCACTTGATTATGCTAATGGCGTAAGAAAGGAGAGCGGTTGTCTCAGAGCGTCAAAAGTTGGGTCAGTCACACAACACTTTCCTTGTGCGCGCATATGTGTTCAAGGGACCTTCCCTATCTCTCATCTTTCGATTCCTTTCTCCCCCTCTGCCCTGTGCAGGGTAATCAACGGAACGCTTTTCCCATTAACCTCCCTGTACCTTCCTTTTTAATATTTATTATTGTGTGTGCGTGCACGGGCGTGAGCGTGCGCGTGTGTGATAGTGGGAAATGAAATGTCCTTGCGGAGGTGTATGCGCATGCACAGATTTTACGACATTCTTGATCCCTCCCGAGTGATAATAAAGGGAATTCACGCAGAAAGAAGCACAAGTACCGCATTCACTTACGCTAACGCTATAAAGTGCGGCAAGCTAATTCGGCGCTATATATACACACTGACTAGCGAGTCTTCGGCAACAGTCAGTATAACCGTGTATGCAGGTCGTTCTCTGTGATGGCGGGAGCAGTAAAATTTGCACCGTTAAGCACTTGCAGCAGCTATAGGCAGACGCGAGCGAAGCTAGTTGTTTCCATATCTTGACCGACGCCCCCACGTGCCGTTAATGCTCAGTTTGCTTCGGTGAGAGGCTAACGCTTCTGAAAAACTCACTAAACGTTGGCTGTGTCGTTGAAGTGCACTGCGGCTCTAGTTTTTTTTCTTTATTCTTTAAATCTTAGTTCGTTGCGGCGGACATAGTGGTAACGTCTCTTGTGCGCACTAATTAGCACAATGGCACCGTATTCTGCAGCCTTTAGCTTTAGTCATTGTTAATAATTTTTTGTGCTCACTTTGAGTATTTATCTATATTCTACTTATGTCAGTTTTTGTAATCTGCATATGCTTTTTTTTTCACTTCAAGATGTAGAATGAATGCTTCAGATAAGTACCTGGCTGGTTTTCCCGCAATGCACATTGACCAGGACATTGTGTCCGAAGCATTCTAAAGCCGCGATTAATCTGCGGCTAGTACAATCCACGGGCTTTCGTGCATCCTTTCGCGTCATGTTCAACGCCAGGGCAGGGATAGTAGTAGACCAAACGCTCAGTAAGCTACAGCCCAATAATTTACTGGCCATTGTAACACTGCTGCAAGGCCATTGTCTCACCCATGTAACAGTGCAACAGCGGTGCACTGCCCAAAAGCCAGCTTAGTGATTTTTCTTCAGGGTCCATTGCGTCAGCTGCCAGAGACGATTAAAAGGAAATCCGGTTAAGGTTAAAGTAAAGCACCCTATGTGCATGTCATTAGCCCCAGGCTGCTGCATGCCACGTCAGACAACAACAACAACAACAACAACAACAACAACAACAACAACAACAACAACAACAACAACAACAACTACTACTACTACTACTACTACTACTACTACTACTACTACTACTACTACTACTACTACTACTACTACTACAACAACAACAACAACAACAACAACACTTCTAACCGACTTAACCTACACAAGCTGACACACAGGCGTTTGGCGGCCGTTGACCGGTCCGAGTTTGCTTTGCGACTCAGCTTTCCGTATTGCGGCCACCGTGCTGCCCTGCCGGGGCCTGGGGCTTTGCCTATGTGCCTCTCTCCGCACGGCCGCGCACTGCTGGCGCTTGAGAGGCTTCCTTCCTGGGAGCTTATCCTAATGACCTACATAGGAGCACGGCGTCCCGCGAAACAAAACAAAAGAAGAACTATGTACCTCGCTGAGCGCGCGCGTTTTTCTATCCGCGCGTCTCAGCCTCTCTGTCCACGAAGGTGCACGCTTATATAGACTGAACGTTCCGCGTATATGAGTGATGGTTCTGGAGCGTAACCGGCCGCTTAAGCGGCGTTTTACCGTTTCGCGCTTGCAGGCGCCGAAGGTATATCGAGCGTCTCACGTTACGATGTACGGCGGTAAGCAGTGAGTGGGCTCTTCGGCAGCGAGGCAGATTTTTTTTCGTCCCGTTAGCAACCCACTACCGGCTTACCAGTTCGCTTCTTCTCCAACGAGCAGTGCACCCAGGGATTGATGGTGGTAATATATGAGCCGGGAGTTTATGCTCCGCCTCATTGACCTTGTGCACTGCAGTGGAAGCTGCCCAAACGGCGCAGGGAGCACAGCCAGTGTTGGTCCAACGTTGGTCGCGTAGGACGAACATTGGACAACGTGGGGCATGCATTGGTATTATACTGGTCTTACGTATAGCACTATTTGGCATACAGGTCCCACCCGTCGAAGAGTAACAAGAACCAGAGGCCTAGAGCTCGTTACAAAGTTCAATTCATGGCATTGACTCGGTACCGGCGTTACGTACGACCTCCTGTATACCATTTACGACAAACAAGACAATCACTACATGATTAATGCTGCGTGTTGGCTAAGTACTTACCATCTACGATTACGCATACCATCTAGAGGCATTAGTCACGTTGGTTTAGATGCTGCCATCTACACAATTTGCGACAGCCAAATGGTTCGTCATTGCTCGCCAGGTAATTAGTCACCACCCACAAGGTAATTAGGCGTGTTGACTCTGCATTTACTGAGTGCCATCACCAACGCCCTCTATAAAACACTAGGTGATTAGCCGTTGTTGGCCCATTTTCCGCACTTATTGCACTTGCCGCACCACTTGTCGCATGCAAGCATACTTATATGCAGCCAATAAAAACTAGTCACGTTAGCTAAGCACCTACCATGGACAAAGGCCTCCACAACCCAAAACCCCCTATACTCCAAGAAGAACCTTCGGCCATTTCATGTTTGTTTCCTGTCCTGGGCGAACTAGCTGTCCGAGTAATGCGACTGCCATCGTCACGTTGGTAAAGGGCGTCACACCGGACGATAAAAGCGTGAGTCACATTTTGTGCACATACATAAATTAAAGCTGCATAGCAAGAGAACTCAGGTGGAGTTATGTACGCTCTACAGTCAATGAAAAGTCATTGATTAATGATTGAGTTGACCGTTACTAAGCATCGCATGTCTGAGATGAACCATTTTTTTTTTGTAGGTTTCTGGGTTGACAACGAAGTTTATTTTTTAAAGTGCGTCCAAATTTTCATAAAACAACATTTCCTTTTCTCTCTCCCTCTACCTCTCTTTCTTTTTCTTTTTTTCATTTCACCTACATCGTCATGTTGTGGCCTCCACGGTGGCGAATAATCGCATGCGGTGACATCGCGCTTAGCAACAGAACATCACCGCCACCAGCTATAGACTCGATAAAGAAAAAAGTAAGTTGCCAGAACATGCAAACTACTCCTTTGTCAATTATTCTCGGAAGATACGACGGAGAAAGCAATCACTTCAACTTTACGCCGTAAACTCTGCTTCGAAGTAGACGCGCGTCGGAGTGCGTAAATGTGAATTTATGTATAGAGGTTGCCGCGGGAAATCGCGAATCGGGCAATTCACCATCTCCAGCTCGAAGAAATTTCTTTTTTTTTTCAATTCCGTGGACACTGCTTCTCCACTGATAAGCGTTCTCGAAGGTTCCGAAAAAAAATAGTTTTCCCCCTTTTTTTCGCAACGGCAAGATAACGGTGTGATACAGTTGGAAAAATGGTCTGCACGGAGCTCCGATGTATTACAGGACACACGTAGAACGGAACCGATTTTTGGCAGGTCTTCTTTCAGCGTAGAGGGTTGCTAAGTCCGCTATGTAAGTAGCATCGCCCATCGTGCGTTTCGAAAAAAGAAAAAAGGAGTTGCTCTGACCTGGCCGCCTCATCCATCACGGTTTTTCTTTTTCTTTTTTTGCTTCAAAGCAAAGTTATCGGCCGGCAACGTTCGGTCACGACGACGGAGCTCATCACTGTGTATTGAATGTTTCATACATTAACGTTACACTCGAAGTTTTCCGTCTACACGCGTTCGTTATTCAGACGCGGTGTGACGAACGTATTTCAGTAAAACGGACCGCTTGGCTGCACGTTGGCACGTGTTCATTACCAAAATAAATACACTTGTAAATAAGCAGAACACGAAATCAAAACAGCACCAGAGAGACGACTGGACGAGTGCCCACACGCCACCGGCATATTTATTCTGGAAAGCGACCATACACTGCACGCGCGAACACGAGAAAAAAATGCAAATACGAGAAGACGAGACACGCTGATGTGCCTGCGTGCGGCTGTAATGCGTGCGTAGTGAGTGCATGGGTGTTCGAATGAAGCAGTTGTAGTATAAGCGAGCACTTGTCCAGTCGTCTCTCTTGCCCCGTTTTGATTTCGTGCTGGTCTACTTTTCTTCTTTTCTTTAACTACGAGTTTCAGTGCACCTCTGTTTCTAATTTCGTGCATTGCTGCGAATTTCTTAAATGACGTCAGAAGTTCTACTCCCACAACTGTTGGCACGTTAGGCCACAGGCAAACTACACGTGCGGAACGCATCTCGAGCGTACTTCCGGCGCGGCGTCGCCACAAATATTTCAGGCAGCGTGATAAACAAGCTGTGTAATTGTGACTTCAATGTGTCCTACGTGGTTGCCGCCTCCTAAGGGGACACTGCACCTCGCCTAAAAACAGCGCAGCTGTAATATAAACGAATGAATTGCTTTAGTAGCGTCACTGCGGACAGCGGACGGCGGGGGGTGGGGGGTCAGCACTGTGTGCTCATTGTCACGATAAAAGGTGAGTTGCTGTGCTAAACGAGTCTTGGAGTTTCGTAGGAGCGCTCGGAAACGATGAGTCGGATGTGCCGTCGGTAAAGAACGTACCAACCAGCCCAGGGGAACGCAACCTTGCAAGCGTTATATACCAATGTCAAGCTTTCCATGTAAATCGAAACTCTTCTTGTCTTGAGTTTAGAAATCACATTTCGCGTGTTCCGCGTGAGAGCCCTCACGATGGCGGGACTATAGCTCACCGGTGCTCCATTTATAACGTGCATCGTTTGGTCTACATGACCACACGGCGGCCTTAAAAAATATTATTCGGCAAACTGTAGCAGGTCGGACTCTTTGTCGAGAAAGAAACAATTTGAAGAATTAATTGAAGAAAAAAATATAGTCCTGGCTGGTGGTTATCGCTTTGGCTGTACAGCGTTACTAATCTAGGCCAGGCGGTATACCCTGATGCTAATGTATACGAACGCTTGGGCTTGCGGTATCCACATGCGATGTAGTAATTGAATTGGCTCGAAGCAGATATCGGACTCTTACATATGTATACGCGTTCCTCCAATGCATTCGTCGGTGTTTATCATCAGCTATACTTGCAGCCGAACGCAAGCACGCGCTGTTTTCGAATTCACGTCAGATCGTGCGTGCATTAATTCACCGTATACCATATAGCGCACGCCAGGTTACGCATCAAAAGGGCACCTCTGCCAACGGAACGCGCGCGATCGGTCTCCGATTCGTCCTTGGATAAAGCGAACCCCGAGAATGCGAAAAAAGGAGAGAAATCGAACCGGTCTGCCATTGTCGTATATACCCTCGCGTCGATTTCGCCAAGGAAAGTTCTCGCGAAGGCAGTTGGTATACACAGCGACGTCTCTATTGCCCCTATGCAGCAGCCGGCCTCCTTTTCGGCCAGAAATATCGGTAATCGTTGGCCGAAATGAATAGCGGACCAACTACTAACTTCATGGATTGCCGATAATGTGAGTTCGAACAAAGTCGGAACCTTGGCATGCCATATATATATATATATATATATATATATATATATATATATATATATATATATATATATATATATATATATATATATATATATATATATATATATAAATTTATCGCTGACCATTTTCAATGTATAACGGAATGGCCGTATGAGCGTGAGCACGTGACTTGTGCTTGGTTTCCTCGCGTTTGTGTGCGTGCATGTGTGCGTGTTCGCGTGAGTTGCTCGCGTGAGTTGCTCGCGTGTTCGTGAGCGTGGCTCACGAGCGCGCCGCTTAATCTAAGGACCGTCGCCTTGGCCGCCGCTTCCCTCCCTGCCAAGGACGAATGGCGCGTGGCGTGTTCCTGAATAGCGATTCAGAGGGAGTGGCCGCGCGGCGGGCGCGCGCTTCTACGTATGTTTTTTTTTATCGTCCCCGCGACCTCCGTCCTTTTTTAATCGTCGTCGTACGTACACAGCCGATGAAAAGCACGCGAGCCTGGTTGCATCTATATCCCGTCCTCTTCGATCGCTGCGAGTCTTCTGACCGCTTGGTTGCTCTTGCGCCGTTTCGTATACTTGACCGGAGTTTTTCTTCGTTTCTTGAACCTTTTTCAAAAATTTTTTTAGGCTTGTAGCGCAGCTCAGAACGAGCAAAAAAGGAAGGTGGAAGGGGTAATGAAAAGCGACGGAGAACAGGGTATAAACAGCGTTCATCCTGTTCTCCCGTTCCCTTTCATTACCCCTTCCACCTTCCTTTCTTGCTCGTTCTGAGCTGCGCTACAATTTTTAAAAAGTCATGACATACCAACTCGCCCAAACTGCCACGCTTCTTTCTTGAAGTTATTCGGATATACTGCACCCTATAATTGACCCAACTTCGATAGATTCAAAGGTACATCAGCGGAGGTCAACGAGGTTCTATATCGGGGTAACGAGAGAGAGAGAGAGTGAGTGAGTGAGTGGGTGAGAGAGAGAGAGAGAGAGAGAGAGAGAGAGAGAGAGAGAGAGAGAGAGAGAGAGAGAGAGAGAGAGAGAGAGAGAGAGAGAGAACACGTTCACGTCGAAACAGCCAGGCCGTCGTGTGACGCTCTCGACGGCGCCAGCCGCTCCATCACGGCGAGGTAATCTGGGCAGTTACCCTGACTGATGGAAGCGCGGCTGAAAAATCGTGGACCGAATGGGCAGGCGAACGAGTGGATCCGTTTGCATCCGATAATCGATGAGTCGGGGAGGGTCGTCGGGAGGCGTCGTAAAATTGCGTTTCGAGAAGGGTCTGTACGCTGCGAAGCGCCCGATCTATACTGAAAGCTAATCAGTGACGCAGCGTCGTTGTCCGGTGATTTCCGGAAGCCCTGCGCCTCAAGCTGACCCATTTGGATGACCTTTTTTTTAACCCCGTTGTATGTAACGGGCAACGAACGACGTCAGGGAAACACGGGGCAGCGTTGCGTTTAAATGAGACGCAGAATTGACAAGCTGAATCATTATTTCCAGATTTTAACTGAACATTACTCTACCTCGTGTTCCCTCTGGCTTCACAACGTGTTACGTCCTAAGGCTGTGACTGATAAAAAAGGAGAAAAATAACGCGCCGCTCCGATCCTAACATTTTCTCACTCGTTGACTGTATTCAGTGTCTTTTGGTGCCTTCTGCGATTTTCTTTTCTTTATTTCTTTTTCTTTTTTGCTTGCCATGCGTAGGGGGGTGCTAGGCGCCCCTTCACTTTACAGTGAGTGAAGCCTTAAATTTCCTGAAGGCCAACAGACCGGTTCGGGTCGCGGCAGCGCAAGAAACCGAGTGTCAATATTTTGGGGTATCATAACGGCCGAAAAATCCCGTGCGCGGGCCGTCTAAATAAATCCGTGTTGCCACGCGACTGCCTGCTTCACTCGCGGCCACCTGCCCGCAGAGGCAGATCGGTGATAAGCGCCCGTGGAGGGGTTCAAATATAGAAGCTCTAACTGCCACTCAGTATTGCATACGGGACAGACAGATGGGGGCTGTACGAAAAGCAGCAACAACAAAAGAATGCTCAAAACACACCTAATAATAACGCGGTACTTTAAAAAAAAGTGGAGGTTTTACGTGCCAAAAGCACTTTCTGATTATGAGGCACACTGTAAAGGAGGACTCCGGAAATTTCGACAACGTGGGGTTCTTTAACGTGCACCCAAATCTAAGTACACGGGAGTTTTCGCTCCCATCGAAATGCGGCCGCCGTGGCGGGGATTCGATCCCCTGACCTCGTGCTCAGCAGCCCAACACCATAGCCACTGAGCAACCCCGGCGAGTAACGCAGCACTTTAGTTGACAGCGTTACCGCTGTACCGTTATTACCACCCCATTGCTGGCCTTGTAAGCAGCGCAAACACTGGGCTCCGTGCAAAAATCCGTGCAGTGCGCAGAAGGCTGCGCATCTCAGCCCAGCCAGGACGAGAACCGCAGATGATTGCCTCATAGAAAGAAGAAAAAAAGCGCCCACCCACTTTGCGGCGCTAATCCTTCCGTGATCTACTTACTAATCCGGCGTCACGCACGTGAGGGTTAGTGACGGACAGTGGACGAACCCCTCATTCTGCTTCTTGTTCTCTATTGGCTAACGCGATCTGTAGCACTTGCTACACTGCGTCTGTTATTTGAGGGAGACAGTATAGCTAATTGATGCCGTGAACGGGTGGCGATGACTGTCTGATTGCCGTTGATGTAATTGTAACGGTGCAGATGCAACACTGCGCTCAATACCGCGTCAACTCGTGGCGGCTTAGTCGGGCTCAGCCCGTTCCCATGGAGACGGAATGAAGAAAGCCCGTGTGTTTAGGCTTAGCTGTATACGTTAAGAACCGCGAGCGTCACGTAGCAGCTGGGCAGTTATAGAAATACATTCATAGGTGATGATGACAACAGTTACATTGTTTGTTTGAATCGTGAACTAATTTGTGCGTGTACTTGACAGACAGACAGACAGACAGACAGACAGACAGACAGACAGACAGATAGATAGATAGATAGATAGATAGATAGATAGATAGATAGATAGATAGATAGATAGATAGATAGATAGATAGATAGATAGATAGATAGATAGATAGATAGATAGATAGATAGATAGATAGATAGATAGATAGATAGATAGATAGATAGATAGATAGATAGATAGATAGAAACGTTTTCGAAACAGTGCCCCGCCAAGTGTCACCAGGTCAAAAAAAAAAGAGTCGAAGTCAGAAGGTTCCTGGACTTCCCACGTCAGGGTGATAACGGGCCTGTTCTCGACAGCTCGGCATTTTACGATGCTCTCGTCGTCGTCGTCACTGCTGCAACTATCGCTGCTTCGGATGTGGGTTAAGGATTTGCTGTGGGAGGACCTCTAACAACCCTTATCGTGCAGTTGGACGACCATTTACAGAATTACTTGGGGCGCGCGGGCCTCGATGTTTCGCTAATCATTACCTGCCTGCATCTACGGCGGCCTTAGAAATAGCGAAGGTGCCAAACACCCGCACTTTCTATGTTTGCGTGTCGAAAAAAAAAAGGAGCGATATGCTCCTAAACTACCACGTGCAATAATATCATAAAAAACATGGTGTGTTCGTACGCAAAGGCTTCGTAACGTTCCCATAAATCAAATGGGATTGGTGAATAGGGGAGTTATCGGACATATTTCTATGTGGTTCACTCCACTGAAAGTAGGCGCTAAGTTAAGCTTTGACAGGCGTCTAAAAATGACCCTGAAATAGGCATCGAAATGTAATTTTTTTTTCATGCAATTAACGGCTGAAAAGCTTGCAAGAAAAGAAAATGCCCACAAGTGTGAGAACTGCGATTGAGTCTGCATGTGTCTTTCTCATTGTCTCTATGCTACACTTCAGTCATATTGTTTCATCAGACGAATGGCTATAAAGAAATTTATAAAACACAATAAATTCGAGAAGAAAAACGTTGGCGATAGTCAGTGAGCAGTCAATGAGTTCACAATGATGATAAGGAGTGATGAAGGGTTAGATGGGTGTTATCACAATTTATAAAGGTTCAACACGGATGGATAAGGTACTAAAGAGCGATAAGGGCTTATAATGGTAGGAGCAATTCTGATAAGGTTAATAAGCAGCGTTAAGAGTTGATAAGGGTTGGATCAAGTCCGATAAGGCTGATGAAGACCGATAAGTGTTGTTTAGAGTCAGATCATGCCAGATAAGATTGACAAGGACAGATTAGGGTAGATAAAGATCGGACCAATTGCGATAAGGTTGATACCGACGGATAAGTCTTCATAAAGGCTCGGATCGAGTCCAATAAGGTTGATAACAACCGATAAGTATTGATAGGGATCGGATCTAGTCCGATAAGCTTGATAACAACCGATATGGGTTGATAAGGGTTTATACTGGTCGGATGAAGTTTCGTAACATTGATAATGACACCGGGCTGCGTGGAGATGACCAAGTGGCACAATGCTTCCGCATACTTAGACAACTCCCAGAGGAGCTGGAGCGTGAATATTTTTGAGTCCTTTTTGAAAGCTGTAGCTGTATGTGTTCTTTTTTTCTGAAGCCTAGAGAGGCGATGCAACTTGTTTAAGACCTTTTTAAACAACAACAAAAAAGGAGAAAATCAAGAACGAGAAATTGATTGCTCCAGACCGCATGGTTCCTGCATTCGCACTCGTATGGCGCATTATTATGACGCAATTACATTCACACATCTGCGACATCGATAGCTTGTGTCGCCTGTGGGGGCACGGACAAGAATGAAGAAAGGAGATTCAAGCTACCGGCGTCAGAAAACTATTCTCTTCTAACTGGGGCACATTGAACTTCGCCGGCTGTTGTTGATCCTCTGTTCCTCCCTTTTGCTGCAGCCACTAACTCCGCCCGAAACATGGTGGAATTGCGATCGCCAACCAATTTCATGGTCGGAGCCCCCCCCCCCCCCCCTTTCAAGTTCCCCGGATTTCATTCCGATTCGAACGACGAGAGAAACTTAATGTGAGCGCCTCGAGGAAACGCAGTCTGATCTTCTTTTTCTCTCTCTTTTCCCCCATACGAGTACAGTGTAGCGATATTAAAGAGTGCTTGCCGGCGTTTCCGGAGACCAAATACTGGTCAAATCCTTATTGTCGGATAGAAACACGACGAGTTGGATCATTTCTCAGCGCTCGAAATCTGTATACTGTGCATATTTCTGTCTGTCTTTTTTTTTTCTTGTACAGAGAAGCTGTTAGGGGCTACTTTCTCCAGTATCGCGTCCACGTGCAGAAAGAAAAAAATCCCGAAGATAGGGCAATTCTAGACCTGACATAAAACTGTTTACAGCGCAAACACATGCAACCACAAAGTAAGGGACAGGACACAAGCGCTGACTGTCAACTAACATTTATTAACGGAAGACGGGTGCCTTATATAAGGGGAAAGGCAGAAGCGAAAGGGGAAGGGAATGATACAATCGGGGAAAATGATGATGCGCATCGATAAACGAACATGCCAGCAGTCAACGCATTCAGGCGCGAAGAAACAAGAAAACGATGAAACTAGACAAACACTAACAAAAGACGAGGGATACTAAGATACAGTGAAATCAGAAAGCAGCCGCTTCCAAAAATTGAAGCTCTGCCGCAAAAAGTGATACAGAAGGGGTGCTTACGCACTTGCTGCCATATTTGTGTATGTAGAACGTTTCCAAACTGACGCGCGCCGTCTCGTCGGCACTCTTCCCGAGAATCTTCGTCTCTCCCAAACGAGCCTCGCAACCTGTGCATCCAATTACATGCGCGACCAAATGTGCGTACTTGTCCTTTAAGTTGCTTAAATTTCGGGCATGTTCCCCCAAGCGTTCATTAATGCAGCGGCCGGTTTGGCCGACATAAGCCTTTCCACACTTCAAGGGAATGGCGTAGACCACTCCTTTGGAACACTTGATGAACGGCTTCTCATGTTCTAGACCGACTGGCGGCGGAGGTGACGCAGGCGTTAAGCATTCCCCATACGTGGGCCGATCCCGAAGGTAGGAAAAATCCCGGGCCGACCTGCGGCGGAGTGGAAGAGCACTGAGTTCTTTTTTTTTACTTTCTTGTTTTCCTTTTTGCCGCCAGCAGTTGGACAACACGAGGTTCGCTTTGCTCAATAATGAGTTCAGATATAGCGGACCCAAAGTTACCGTACGCCACCGGCTTTCCCCTCGCAAATAAACCGGCAGTGCAATTCTCGAGGTTGTCGAATTCCGCTGTGTCGTCAAATTATGTGGTGGTGGCATTTTGAGCCAATCAGAGAGCCCTGTGGACACATCGGACTTATAAAGAAGGCTAAATCAACAAAGTGGTGGACATTAATTGACAGCTTATATAACCTCGGAACTAGGCACCACTGCGATGTGTTGTGCAGATGTTTGTTAATAAGATAAAATTTTGGGCCTTCATGCAAGTTGCTCTTATCTCTTACCAGTGATGCCTTTCACTTACTGATTGATGAAGTCATTTGTTTAGTCACTTAAATACTATCTGGACCCGAGGACATTACAGAATGAAGTGGATCTTTAATAACAAAAATCAAATATGTACAGCTGTAAAAAAAAAGTTTAATAATTAAGGTTTTACCTAACAAAGTTTGTTGTGCACCGGCTGCTTCGAAGATTGCGTTGTCAGGAATGGTGGCCATGAAAGCATGACGGATGGTTGCAGGCCGGGCTTGTTCTCGGAAAAAAAAAAATCCCGCTATAACTTTGGTCGGTAAGACGGCGCAGCAACCATTAGGCTGTGCTAAAACAGGCTGAATGTGCGACGGGCGTGTTAAGAGCGCAGTGGCATAGATCGTTTAGAGCGTGGTTGATACGATGGATTTTATTAAAGAAAGGCATATTAGAGAACCATTCCGTTTATTGCACTGTACTGTTACACAAAGGACAAAAGAAAACGAAAAAGATAAGAAACTGACACACATACGCAATTTTTTTGTCCTTTGTGCAACAGTATAGCGCAGTAAAAGGGAACGATGCAGTACGAACTAGCCCCAGTCGAAGCCGTTTTATTGGATAACAGAGCACATTTGCGACTAGTTGAAAGTTCGGGAAGATTAAGAGTATGTTTCTTGGTGAAGACGCATGCCTTGCACAGCTCTTACGACGATGAACTAAGCACGTGACAGCTGGTGGATGTGGGACGGCTTGTGGATGCCTTACCCTGTAAAAATGGCAATGTTGATTGCTGTACAGACTAGAATATGCAGCGCTTGTAGGTGGTGGACAGCTATTGGCGGGGACTGCTGGAACCGCCGCATACCCAGCAATTTTGGACACTGACCCTTCGGCCATATGGGAAAACATCACCGCAATGCACCAGCGTAACTAAATGGGCACCATTAACAGCAACGGCAATAACAAAGGATATTTCATATGATTGGTCGAATTTCGACAACTTCCCGTTAGCTACGCCGAGAGGGAAAGTGTACAACATGCGTATTTATGACACTTTGTCATAACTTCCCTGTAGTGTTATTGCAGTGCTCTAGGTCAGGATTCAAATGCTGGCCATTGATTTACGCTGTTGCGCTGTGGTGAAGTTCGACAGATAGCCGAAGGGGGCATTTCCAAATTTCCGGGACATTGAAAGAGTAGGCCGAGATAGAACTCAGCCTGTTCTCATCGCAAGTTTGCCGCCAGGGTTTGCTAGTCACGGCATTGTCGTCAGCTGCTTCGTCATCAAACCGGCACTGCCTGCGCAATCCCCGTCGCCAGACGGTGACTAGGAGGGATATTAAGTACGCTTGCTCTAAATTTGGGAGTGTACGATTAAAATATTACGGTCTGCAGACATATGCGCAGGCCATTCAACGCGTGATGAAATACTATAGTCTCAAACATCTTAACCACGTGTCTTTGTTCTTTCAACGGGTGGTAGTACGGGGCGCATGAGCGAACGCCGGAGTTGGGTTGGCGCGTTCGTATTCCGTAATATCACATCTGTCGCAGGCACAGTCTCCATGGTAACCAACCACACTGCCATTGTTGAACTTGCGCAGGCGAGGTTAGGTCGACTGGCAATTGCAGTATAGTGCTCGGACTGGACGTATTTTTCGTCGAGCGGTTCCTACAGAAATTGAAACTTGATAGCACCGATGCAATGTATTCGCGTGCTTTTGGAAAATTGAGATGGAGACGACGCTCAACGATTAGCGAGAAGGCGCCCCCTATACTGGAATATGCAATTTTGACATGACTGGCATGATTCTCCTCCTTTCTTTAAGGAAATAAATTGATTGATTGATCGATTGATTGATTGATTGATTGATTGATTGATTGATTGATTGATTGATTGATTGATTGATTGATTGATTGATTGATTGATTCGCATGGTAAAGGCAGTGGAGTTCGAGACACCGTGCACACAAATCCTCAAATCACTTGCAGGCTACTTACTGCCTGCACCTCAAGTCACGCCTTCCTGAGTTGTTCTACTGTGTTTTGTTGAGTTTCTCTTTATTTACTCTGGCGGCGTGGTGGGAAGTGCAACACCGGGTGATTTATTTTGCCAGCGCGAACGAGCACGTAAGACTCGCCTGCAGTAATAGCGAAATCGCGTCGCATTAGTCGGTTTACTCGAAGTGGGCGTACTTTATCGCACGATACACGCTGTAGTCTGAAGTTAGCTAATGAGCGAAGCACGATTATTTACTTTTCTTTTTCATTAGTCTCTTTAAGACAGCAGCGAAGTATTATCTACTTAAAAGCAATCCAGCGCTTAGCACCAATTTCGATAAATACACGCTCTGAAATTCGAGGGCGAAATGTGCTAGGGCGCTAGTTAACCCTTATCAATCAGACTGCATTTCGTTGCAGCGTTCAAAAACTGTCCTACGAGCTCTCGCTTTCCAGATAATGTTCGGTTCTACTGTCGCTTTCTCATTCTTTGGGAGGCGCGCAGGGCAGGCGCCGTACCAGCTGGCAACAGGAAACACGTCGGCAATGCTTGGATGTGCCCGCGACCCACCTTCCGAAAAAAACGTGCCCCTAACAGGGTTTCGGTATAGACGCCTACTCGAGTTGCGCACTTGGAGGGGCAAAAAAAATGAAACGAAAGAAAATAAAGTGAAGAAAAGAAACGCTAGAATAACGAGCGACAGCGCGAAGCAAGAATTCGCAACTCTGTTTCCGAAGAGACGAAGAACGCGGACGGACGAATCAGAGGTCGCGTGAGAGCAGGCACATATCTCTCCCGGTTGCGGCAACTAACGGTCCTTCTCAACGGAAAGAATCGATGGCATGCATGCGACGTTGCGACATATAGTCCCCACGCTATAGCTTCGTTCGTATCTCATTTCTCGCAGTCTGCTTCTTGCGTTAGCCCGAAGTCACTCCTTGTTTGTACATTTTTTCTCTCTTTTTTTTCGGCCTGGCATCTTTCGTCACCGATCCGTGCCACCGCGTGATTCCTGCTTGTCCCGCATACCAGCACAGACATCCGTCGTTCTTGTTGGGGCTCTCGCAATGCGATGTGGTTCTGTATATCGACTACGTTGCTTGTGAAAAGGTTAATATATATAGAGAGAGAGACAAAAAAAAGAAACGGTCGATTGCGACTGGGTGCGTATTCTCTATGTCGATCACTTTCAGGAATACCTTCACTTTTGTGAGAAGTCGTGTCCGCCACGACGTCTAATTGGAGCGACGGACGTGCTGTCGGACACTTGGCCAATCGTCGCGCACCGACAGTGATCAGCCGAGAAGACGCATACTCTGGATTCGCGTTGTTCTTGGCTAATAGAACCTGTCGTAAGTGCGCATAGAACTGGGACGTTTCCTGGTAAAAAAATAAAAATGTTCTGACAAGTTGCGGAAAGCTATAGGCATTTTTCTGTGACGTTTTTGTGAAGCGTATAGACGTCTTCACGTAGTCTCATGGTCTTACACTTTTTGTCAACTATTCGCGATCGCCTGAACTGGTGAACGTACACCACTCTGACCAGAATGGTACGTAATGTCCTTATAACAAGGGTGTAGGGACACTACACACACTAACACGCGTCACAAGCAATGAACTGGAGTGCTTATCAATTCTGTCGAGAAATACTGCAGCTGCTGCAAGTTTTTTCACTACTGAAAACTTGTCCAAGTGTTCGCCTGAATCTGGGCCGCTCACTTTCCATGGACCGCAACGACGTCATTGCGTGATACAGTACGCTCGCAGAGAGACGGAAAGCTATAAAGCAACACAGCCATAGAAATGCATATTCCGAGCGCGTTTTTGTTTTGGTATTTTACGTCTTTTAACGCTAAGGGAAACATGCGGCTTTGTCTCCGAAGCAAAACGGTTCCGGATTTAGACCTCGCTCCACCCTGCCCTGTACAACCTGCAGGTGTCCTTCGCTCGCAGTGCAAAACGCTGTCCACCGCTTCGAAGCGACGCGGAAGTAAACGTGACCCCGCGTTGGCGCGAGAACCCCAGAGACACCCGCGCCTGTAAATAGACGCAAATAAGCCCCTCTTTAGTTTTCACCCTCCTTACTTTCCCGCTCTCCCTATCGCCTCCTTCGCTCCCCTGTATGCATAATGCGCTTACGACGAGAAAGAGTTGCTATGGCTGTCGCTCGTAACCCATAGGGAAAGAGAGAAATAGTAGCCAAGGTAAAACGGGGAGAAATAGTAACTGCTTCCGGCCCATTTCGCGGTTCCCTTTTCGGCAACCCTCGATCCAAGTCCGCCATTCCGTTTCCCTGTCGTGCTGTCACCCCCCCCCCCCACTTCTTTTTTCTTCCCTTTCCGCGAGGTCACGTTCCATCGTCATTTCCCCATTTCCCGTTCTCCGTTTCCCCCATTTCCCGTCTGGCCGTCACGTCGTTCCCCTCCTCCTCCTCTTCGCTTCGGGCGTTACCGCGTAGAGTGTATGCGCCAGGCATACGTCTTGTCAGTTCCGTGCACAGTGGCGCAACCCGCCTCCTCGGTTGCCTGTCTGATTATAGCGCTCCAGCAGCACCGTAATCAGCTTTGATTTGATGTGAAGGCGTGCGGGCATCCCGAATGCCAACTGGATGACTGACACATGGCCGCGCCGAGTACCTTGCACGGGGTAGAGGGGGAGGGGGGGAGGGGGGGCAGGGAGGCTGTTGTAGGGAAGGCAACAGGGCTGCAAAACTCAACTACGCTTGAGTCGAAGATGGTCATCGTCGTCGTCGCCATCATAATCGTTATCGCTATAATTAATTACAGACTGCTCCATTCACCTCAGTCGGCTATGCAATGTACTCCAAACAAACAAAAAAAGCTAATTTAAGTGTAATGCAGGACGAAGGCAATCTCCAATCACTCCGGTAAATAAAGCTTCGACTGGGGCTAGTTGGTGTGGCATCGTTCTGCTCGCTGCGCTATACTGCTTATACGAAGGACATGTGTGTCTGTCTCTTTTTTTTTTTTCCTTCGTATAAGCAGTATAGCGTAGCAAGCAGAACGACACTCCGGTAAGCTGGTTCCGTCAAATATGCCTGTAACTTTTCGATATTGGAAAGTATGCCGTTGTATTCAAGCTGCAGGGCGTGACGTCAGGAATATGGGGTTGCGCTGCAGTCACGTCCAGTTCAACAGAAAAAAAAAGGAATCGATAGACTGCACTGCGGTGAGTCTTCAAAAGTTGCCTTGAGATTCCGTGGTTGAGGTGCGAAATGGTAAGATCGGAAAGCTTTGACTTCCCTTTTCTACTAATAATCAACCTTTGCCGCCAAAGAAATTCGCGGATAATGGATGTTTGAAAGAGACTACTCAACTGATTTAGAGATTGCGTCTATGCATTGCGCCCAACAAAAGCGCTTCTATTATTCTTCAAAGAGACAGGCATTGCAGAGACATGTTTAATGACTTCAGTGTGTATATGCGCGCCCATCGGGTGTACGTAGCCCCTATGTGTGTGCGTGCGTGTGCGTTCTTTTTTTACTTTCTTTGTACCTTCTGTGGCTTTCCTTCGTTAATGTGCCATTCCGAGTAGTTCTGTATATAGCACTGAATGCAGATCGACAAAGCGGTGCCGGTGAGCTCGTCGCTGTTCCGCGCGATCAAACAATAACTCGGCTGTAAAAACCTGCACGTATAATTTCAGCTGACATGTATATCTAAAAGCGACACAAGGGATGATCCACAGTGCCTAACTGTGTACATATACGTTGTCCCACTTCTCTCCCCATGCACGTCTCCTCGCAATTAATTCGTCGACAAACAGCATTCAAGCAGCTTTCGTCTTCTTCCTCGCGTCCGCCTGGTGTGGCGTTCGCATTTCGGCTGTAGCTTGCGAGTGGTGTGGCGTAGCGCATTAACACGAACAAGTCGCACGAGATAACTCGAGGGTCAGAATGAACGCAAGCACGACTGTACGCATCGGGCTTATAGTTATGTAGGACGTTTAATTATTCGGCTTTACTACAGCTTCGCTTTACGTAGATTCCAACGTGTGCGGTTTGACGCGCATATCGTTGCGTATACGTACGAAGTTTCTCGCCCGACACCTGGAGAACCATTCGGGGCCGTCAACTATAGGCAAACATTGCGAGAGACGGCGCCCCGTGTGAATTCGCCCAAATGTCACTTCTGTTGTAGGCAAACATTCGCCAGCTTTCAGTTAAGGTCAGCATCTCTGTCAACCCTTCTTAATGGGGGGCACTGCGCGTAACTCTATAGGGGGGACCCGTTTTACCTGCTTCCACCGAGCGGCTCAGTGATCCAGTTCTGTTCTATCTGCAGCTCAAGTGCGGAGTAGCTGCCTGCAGCAGGCGCTGCACCACTTCAGCCTGCGACGATGCTGCTTCTCCTGTGTCTGCGGTGTAAGAACACGCGGGTGTGTGGGGCTTCAGCGCGACGCGTTTTATAGGCACGGGCTCGTAAAAAATAACCCCGTGCGAAGCAGAGAGGTGCAGTATGCGACAGAAAACGGTCAGCGAGTGCTTGCACTTTCTTTTCTTTTTTTAACTGATGTTATTTTCTCGTATGCGTGCATAATAGCGTGTTTGCGTGACTTTGGGGCACGCCGCGATTCAGGGCACCCAGGGGTTCAAATTAAGGTGCCCGACGAGTTAGAGTGACACGATTAGGAACCTATTCGCGCGTGTAGTGCGCGCTTGCAAGGCCCACAAAAGAGAGAGGTGATCGGTATGTCACGAAATTGCGACAATCAACCTAAAGAGGCCAATAAATGACTGCCTTTGTGGAACGTAGGCCCAGATATGCACTGGAGTCGTTGCATCAGCCGAATCTTGTCCTCGCGCAGTCACATGTTTTGTTATTTGGGATGAAAAGGCCGAAAGAAATGGACGATACATTGTAGCTTTGAACGTGAGGCTTTCTTTGTGGAGTCGAATGGGGCTTCGATCAGCGGTTAGACTCGGTTACTGTGAAGGTTACTTTACTGCATTACTGAGGATAGAGGGGAGAAAACTCTTTAACGAGTGGAGCTTTCTGACGTTCGGCGGGTTTGGAAGGCTGTGGACGGTGGTGCAGTTGGATCACGATGAACAAGGCAAGAGGGGTGGCGCCGAGAAGGTGAAGGTGAGAGGAGGAGTAACGACGGGCACCGATTGGTTGGCGCAAGCGATGACGTCAACAAGTCAGAGGGGCGATATGGACGTCTCGTTCATGCATTGCGAACTTGTTTTTCGCGCCGACAGGCATGGACATAGGATAGCCAAAAGACATGGCACGTCCTGCACCCCATTTTCATGCCCGTGTCTGTCAGCGTAAAAAGCATCCCGTGACGTCATCAAGCCGCGGGGATGGAGTGGACGAGAAAATAAGAGAAAGATGGAATATATTGCGCAAGTGACGGGAAAGAAACGCTTACGTCGATTTAGAACACGCGGGAGCAGCCCTTTTTTCCCCCTTAAGAGCGCATAGCTCACATTCATGGTTACTAATGTCGGCGCTCAAACCACATTTCCGTGTTGCCTTACCAACCATTGTGAAGTACGAGATTGGTGGTTTGCGGAGCTGCTGTGTAGTTGGTTAGTCGCGCAGTCGAGCTTATTTAAATGGAATCGTAGAGGTCGCTTTAAGCTTGTGCGGTATAACCTAGTATATGTACTGAGCAACGGGAAATGGAAACAGTATACAACTGAAGCGGAACTGAGCCCAGTGATGAAAGGAACGGTTACACGATGGTGCTGGTGGCCAACACAGTAGAAATTCCTAGGGAATTGAGTCTGGCCTTAATGTCCGAGCGGATTTTGTGACAAGCTCGACGCTGATCGTCGACGCCACTGCGGTATACGTTGCTGCCTGACACGGATATCGTTGCATTGCGGCAGCGTCAACTTGCCTAATGGTACGCATTCTGCAGTTGCGATAGCCTCGAGAGAACGCCCCGCGTAAATGATGCACGGTAAGCACATATACGAAAGACCAGCTCATGGTGCATTTTTTTTTCTTTTTTTTCTGCGACGCTGTAGATATACACGCCACCTCGGTTGGCCCCGAGAAAGCCCATGGGCTCGCGCGTGTACATACCACGCACTCATGCTCGACGCGGTCTCGTTTCGAGGCTGTCGGCTAATCCGCCTGCAGAGCCCCCCGCGCAGACTTCGTGCGTTCCTGCGATATGCTAAGCCTTCCGGTCGTGGCGAAGTTTTTTCTGCATTTCCTTCGCTTCCGCAAGACATGCGCAAACACCCGCTCTGTTTTCTTCGCTTCACGTTGCAGCGGGAGTTGAAACGTTTGGCTGGTCACTGTTGCGCGGCTAGCTACAAGATCCGGTGGACTTAGAGAGCGTCTACTCCGTCTTATCAACTCGACTATACGCGTGCAGCGTACCGAAAAGTATAGTTATAGCGACAGCCAACTAGATAAGAAGACCAGAAGAAGGGGACTTATCTACTGAAACGTCTCTGGAAGCTCCCCGCGCGACACTAGCCTGAACGGATGTTAGCTAATTAGTCGGTTAGTAAGGTTTCATGACGCAAGAGCAACGTATACAAGCGATGACGAGCCACCTACAAGGGAATCGCTAACCCTGAGAGATTAGAAGGGCACAATGGGCGAGCGCTCCTTGGCCGTTCTCCGGAACACGAAGTTGGATTTCGTTATTTAATGGCTGACCCGACCTCTTTGTATCCTTCACAGCAGTGCGCGGAATTTCTGAGGCGGAGCTTTTTATAGAGCTCCGTCTTACTTTTGAGAACACATAGGGTTGTCTGACCAGGCCGACAAGGTACAATGGGGCCGCGGATGCAGATAGCGCTCTCCATTGAAGCCCACGTGTGCGGAAGCAACAAGCGACTTGTCTACAAACACCCGAAAAAAACTGGAATAATGCATCGGGAGGAGTATTTTAGTACCTCGCATCGTTTGACTTCGAAATCGAAACTTTATTACACACAAAAACCTACGTTCGCGCGATAATCTATCAGAATATTTTAATAAAGTATATAATTTGTGACGAAGTGACAACTTTTACTACCCTATTGCAAAAACCAGCGTCTTCCAGTGCCTTCCAGTGTGAAACCAGCGCGTTTTTTGGCACTCAATCGCACTGGGTACGCTGGCGCTCGCTGGGATTCACTGGGACACCAGTGAGAACGCTGGATAAGAGCTGGGTCACACTGGAAGAGACGCTGGTTCCACTGCCATGACGCTGGCGCGCACTGGTTTGTGCTGTACAGGTGCTGGTTCTCGCTGCAGTTCGCTGGTTCGCACTGGAAATTTAACTGCGCTGGTTGTGTTTGTGCCGCGCTGGTTCCAGTGCGCGAGGACGAGCGCTGCTGAATATTAAATGCTTTATACAATTTCATCGCTTGATACTAGTCTCTTGTCCTAAATAACGCTATATCTTGGGGTCATAAAACTCTATTTCGTGTCGCAGCTTAGAATAAAGGTGCGTGAGCTGCCCTGCATGTTTATTCGTTCACATTTGATACTGAAGATCGCTTTCGTTTTTTGCATTTTCCCTTTTGACTGGGAGGATAGCTAAATTGTTGAACGAAACCACGCAAACACAGAGGGCGCCGCGTTTTTGAGTAGTTCGCGCGTAACTTATGACTGGGAGTTGCCGCCGATGTCGCAGTGTTGTGGAGTGGACATGAAACGCAGAAGTCGTTCAGGCGCGCGCGAACGGACCCCGAGTTCGATGCCTATCGCTGACTGATATTATATAGCACCGATAACAAAGCTGAGGTGATTCGTACGCTTCCACTTTCCCTATTGTACTGAAAAAAAAGTTCTGAGGCTCAAATACACACATTTTAGCTTTCGCCAGCTACCCACGCCGAGATCGGTCCCCACCGAAGCCTATAGGCCTAGCATATCCGCCGAGTCCGTCTGCAGTCTATCGGCGCGTCTAGGCTCAGGAATCAAGGAGTCTAACAAGGATAAATCACTCTATATTTCAGCTTTCGCATAGGCTTTCGCAAATAAACCATTTTCTCATGTCTACAGTGCCAGCACAAGAAGCGACGACGGCCGATGTGACGCGTCATAAACACAGGTATATGTGCTGTCGCCGAAGGTTCCCAGCACTAGCCTGCGCTTCTCTGATGAAGATATATGACTAGACAGACGTGTTGACTGAAAGGCATTACTGAACTAAGAAGACGTTGCATATCCCTCGCGTGAAGAACAAGAAATGGCTATCGAAATCGCCACTAACAGCCCATACAGCGTCCCGGGTCGGCGGTTAATTTAGGACTTTTTTTCGAAGTTAAAATACCGATCGCAAGTGAAAATCGATGTTGTGGCACTTCCGAGCACGTTACTTATTACGGACAGCAAATTTTTCTTTGTAGTACAGGCGTGAGTTTTCTTTGCTGGGCGATAGCGCATCTATCATGTCTATGCAAGACGTAGCTCTGCAAAACTAAAACTGCTTCTCGATTTTCAGATGGCAACTTGTCCGCTGAAGCTTGTCTCTTTGCGTGACGTAGCGGCAAAGTACCGGGCTTGGGGTCTCTAGGTCGGAGGATCGAATCCTGGTCGGAACGCTTTTTTTTTGTTTTTTATTGCACTAAAACGCTCTCTGTTGCTTTCTGTATTCAATATATATATATATATATATATATATATATATATATATATATATATATATATATATATATATATGGTACCCAGGCAGCGCGTATTTAACGCGCTAGAGCTGTTTTTCGCACCAGTAGCCAGCGCTTCCCAGTACACCGCGCCTGCCCAGCGCCCCAGCATCCAACGCGTGGCACTGGGTCCATTATCCGGCGCACTCGATACTGGGTACTGGGTTTAGCAATAGGGTAAGCTTTACATAAGCGGCGCACATGTGTGCGCATTATGCGCACATCAGCTGCGAACAACAATCATAATCTTCTTCATCATCGCTTTCTCCTGAAAGATTTCCGAGCATCTGCGGAATTACGGAACTGAATGACTCTTAAGTCCCTGCACTATGCGTTTTATCAGAAGAGGGGCAAAACGACAACACGGTGCTTACAGATAGGCCATGGTTAGCGCGCAGGAAAGATCGCTTATGAGAGGATCACTGTAGCTGAATCAGTACGTGTAGTCGCACGTGTTGACGCTAACAATAAATGGTTTGAGCGCTGGCTACAGCTTATTCGCTGCGCGCGGATGTAACACGTAAAGGAAACAAACTCGCCGGAACCGAAAAAAAAACCGACGTCAATCTTCCCGCCTGCGTTGTTGATGCGAAAGCATCAAATGACCCATTGAGCGAAAAGGCCGGCGGCGTCTGTAGCAGCGAAAAGGCCCCTAAATTCCCATTGGTTGCTACGCCGCGTCACCAGCGCGCCTCGGCGGAGCAGATCGGGCCAATCAGAACACCTGCTGGGGCGCTGGCGTGCCAGGAGTTGCGTGAGGAGAGAGGGCATCGGCGCGTCGCCATGTCACCAACGCGCCTCAGCGGAGCAGATACGGTGACGCCGACGGCGAGACGGGTTGTCGTCGGCGAGGCGGTCACGTGACGTGCTTCCTCGGTGTCTCCGCACGCAGGACGTCGGCGGCAAGCGACGTTGGCACCCCAGGCTGCTGCTGCTGCTGCTTGCTGGCTGGGGCAGCACGTACCACTGTGTATACATTACTCGCAGCGCAAAACACGAAGGACCGCTCAGCGGCGTTCAATTAAATGTTAATGCTTCCGCATTCACAACTCATAAGAAGGGGTTAGGTCTCCACGTATATATCTTTCGCTCCACTCCTCTCACGCCTTCTTTTTGTTTCCTGCGGATGTCATTCTTTCGCGTGTCCTGTCAGAGTGCGAGAGGGCTTCATAACAAAAGGTATAAAGGAAAAGAGGACCAAAGGAAGCATCTCGCGCGAAACAAATACGTGAGATTACGATTGCGACAGCTGAAAAATGGGGAAGAGGAGAGAAGAAAAGAAGCAAGTGACCGGAAAAACAGGTGCAGCGCAGTCGGTCGGTAAAAGGGGAAGGACATATTTTCTTCCCTCTAAGCTTCGACAGCACAAGAGCTCGTCTCTTCCCATTTCCCCGCAGCCGCCATGGACCGGCCTATCCGAGTCTCGCATTTTGGTGTTATTTGGATATTCGTAGGTTCTGCTGCCTTGTTTCATACAAAATGAGAAATTAACTTTTAATAGATTTAAAACTAAACTATAAAATTAAAAGATGAAGGACCCTGCCCACTCTGCCCACAGCGTGTTTGTCCCGATCGTTTAAGAGTATTGTTATCCCCTTTCTCGGCCTCATAGAAAGAGAAATAATCATTCCTACGAGGGGGAGAATGGGGAATGGAGATTCAGTAGAAGTCAGCGCACGTCTTGCAAATATAGGAAGTGCAAGCGCTATACTAGGTTCATCTCGCATGTGCATGTGGTGAGTGTGGGTGAGTGTGTGCGTGTATGTGTGTGTGGTTCGCGCTGGTGTCAGCTTCCCTAAAGCTAACTGACATAAAACAGCTACAGGTACCGGTAAAATGGGGAAGAAATCGCCAACGACGTTGCAGAGTAAACGTATAATAAAAAGGCAATTCCAAAGCAAAGGGGAAGAAGCCAGGTGACGAAAACTGTAAGAGAGGTCAATACGGAAGGAATAAGACCCTCTAAAAGAGGACATGAAGAGGTCGCGCAGCGAAAAGAGGAAATAAAAGCGGGAAAAAAAGGAGGCAGCGATCGGCAACGAAAAAAAAAAGCGGCATAGATAACAGGAAAATAGGAAGCTGTAGAAGTCGAAGAACGGCGATAGGTGTTCAGGGAGGGACGTAAGGAAGGTACAAGCGAGTGTCACCGCGAACGTTGTTACATGTTCTGATGGCGCCCCTTGGGAAGAAGGCGTTAGTGGGCGTCGTTTCCCGAATCGCCTCCGCATCGCACTTGGCAGAATGAAGAGGGCTAAGCGTCGTTCCTTTTCACATCCCTATTTCCCGCACACTTATTCTTTACTTTCTGTGTTCGTCTTCGTTGTCTCGTCGCTTCCGGCGTATTGACGGATTCCCACGCCACACCTCCCCAACTGCTTCCTCCCTTCCCTACTCCCCAGGCTCTTGATGTACATCGCAAGAACGCCGTCTTTGACATCACCATTACACCATAAGTCCTCCCACCCACGTCTTCGGTACGTCTTATATATGGGTGCCTGACATCGTTCTCTCTTTCTTTTTTTTTTCTTCTTTTTTTGCGACTGCGGCTGACATTTGGAAATCCGCAATGGTTCGGACAGCTCCCAAGGGGGAAAAGAGGAAATAAAACCCGCGGGAGAGACCGCTGTTTTACAGCCACAACACTTCGGGCGCCGTTGCACTAGCGTGTTCGCGAAGCAAACATAAATAGCATAGCGAACAAGGCGGCTGCCTTTCTAAAAAGATTGCTTTGTCTTGTTTTTCATTTTCTTTAGGCTGAATTGAATCGAATGGGCTTTATTTGCCCACCTCTACTTGGAGGAGACCGAGGAATAAATAGCCGCAAGTGCCCGCTTGACGGTCGCTTCAATACTCAGCGTGACAGCAGTAGGCAACAGTTGATGAAATCAGGTCATTAAAAAATTGCAGGTCCTGCCAACGATACCGAGGTTTAGTTTTACGCTCAAACTCCTAGGATGGCGTTCTAAGTATACGCGGGTGCGACTACATACACGGGGGTGCGACACAACTACTGGCATCCTGTAAAAGCTTTAACACGCCGTGTGACGCCTGCAATGGCGTCGCACCATACGCCACATGCGCTTCCCGTAAAGAACGGCGTCAGTGAAATTACGTCACTTTCAGACTGTGAGCACTGATACTGTTTTGAACTATTTCATAGTCTGAGAGAACTCGAGATAGAAGGCACACGCTGTGAATGAAACGTTTCGTGACCCATTATCTGCCGTCTAACTCTAAAGAAAAGGGCTCCGATGAATAAGTCAGGAAGGAATATAAGCCCTGGTTTTCGCAGCTTTTGCGGTTCAAGCACAGTGCACAGCACCTGCCTTGCATATACGGGATAGATAAGCATATAGTATACATATACATAAATTCATGTCACGGCAATGCCGACAGTGAAACTTCGCCTGAAACTTCCACACATTTGCTATGGCAATTATATGGTAAAAGTCTAAGTGCCTATTCCTACATTGTGTGGAAAGCATAACGACCCGAGTAGCGATAGATATAGAAGGAAATTTGTATTAGGAAATGTATTATTAGAAAAGTAAGGTAAAGCTTAGCATATAGAGAGGGGCGAAAGACGCAGCAGTACGAAAGCGGCATTCTTGTAACAGACGAAACATTTCGTCTGGTAAAATGTTATTAGTTACATAGCCGAATGGCTATATATCTTCACGTATCGTTAGTCTGTAGATGCTCCGTTCGCTTCTGATACTTTAGTTTCTAACTGTTCCGTTCCGGAGAGTTTGTACGCTTCACCGAACAACGTCCGAGAAGAGATTTGGCTGCGCATGATGACGACGACCTTTAAAGCAGGAAGAAGCGAGTGGACGTCCCAACGAGACAGACACGAATGACGCGATTGACACGCGCAAGTTCACGTACGGTTTTCGGACGTACCTTTTTGATGCCTGCCGACTGAGTTTCAAGATTTGAACGAGCTTGCTTTCACGTCACCGCAAGCGATGTTGAAGTGCGTGCTCGTGGCCCCGTAATCGGCCGCTACACCGCAAAATAATTTGCATCCTTAGAAGTGAAAAAAGGTGTAAATGTGCCTGTAACTCACACTCTTATGGTGTGGTTTATATACCTGCCACCTGCAGGGTGCGAGTTATGGGCACATTTACACCTTTCTTCACTTTTAAGGGTGTAAATTATTTTATGGTGCACCTCATGCGCCAACCATAGTTTCCGACGAACGCCTCTGGAGCGAGCTCTGGCACGAACATCTACAAGAGCTGCAAGTATACTAGCATACTACTACCGCAGAACTACTACGTCAAACACTTGCCTTTGCTTCGTGTTGTCGACAAATTCGACTTCGCCCTGCCATCTGCTAGCCGCCTGGTTAGCTCCGATGGTAGAGCGGCTGCCCCGGAAAGGCGGTGGTCCCGGGTTCGGGTCCCGGACCAGGACGAATTTTTCTTCAACTATGAGGCTTTCCTTTCGAGGAACCCGTATGGGTTTCCTTTGTAGCAATTGCTACGAACGGGTGGATGTCTGATTTCCCTTTATTCATTACTTCTCTCCACCTTGCGGGTTTCCGCAGAACTACTACGTCAAAGCATGAGTATACTTGCAGTATACTAGCATGTCAACTAGCACGCTGACATTCCTTAACTCCGTCCTTCTGGCTCTAAACGGCCTAATGGCTTAGCATATCGGTAATTTTTAATGAAAAATATAGCAGTATAACGCAACAGATTAGAAAGATTATGCGTTGGCGCACGTACTGACAGCCTGACTGTGTCCGTGTGCTCCCATGTTTGGAAAGATAAGCAGCAAATAAATAACGCCGCAAGAACGCGTGAGGCCACAAGCGCGAATGTCAGACACGTGCATGGACTACGCTTACAGATAGAACGCATGATTTTCAATCTCATCTCAACCGAATTTATATTGAATACAAAGTCAATAGAAACGCAGCAACATATCTATGATGTTTTTTTTTTTTGTTGTTAGGGACGCTCGCTATTCCCGTGGTATCTGAACGATCGCAGCGCCAGTTTTTCGTCTAGGGTTTTTTTGTAGGAGACTCCTGGGTGCCCACAAGAAATACCGTGATCTACGCCCAGGGATACATCTTTAAAGCCGTTTAACAGATCGAGCGAGTCCATCCCCTACTGCCCCCGCCCCCCTCCCGCAACCCGTCTCCTATTTATTCTCTCCTATGGACGTTGTTTCGCCGCCGAAATAGCCGCCACAACGGAGCGCTCTTCAATTTGAGAACGAGTGCCGTCACGTCACTCGTTATAAAGTGAAACGGACGGCCAATCTTGTGTCGCCAGATGTCTTACGAGTTCCATTGATGTCTGCGTTGTCCCACTAGAGAGCACTCATTGCTTTATCGGTTCTCTCTTTTATTTCTTTGGCCCATTCGCACGTTTCACACGGCACTAAATTTTTAAGTTGGTCGCTTCTCGACGCGTTCTTTATCGTCGCTGAAATATCTTGGGTCGTGTCTCGCCTCGTACGTGATAGGGCACTTTAGCGTTCGATGAGAAGGCGGCAATTGCTTTTCAGGTTCAAGGCACACCTAAGAAAATATGCGCAGATAAGAGAGAAGCGGGAAGGCGTAACGAGTGGAATTCGAACACGCGGGTGGTAAGCAGATTCTCGTCGTAAGCTTGTAAGACAATTGTGTCGCGCCTCGTCTGCCATCCGCGGTGTATCTTCCTGAATAACTTGACTCGTGTGCAGAGCTCTGTATGTGCTCGTGTCTTTTTGACTCTCTGCTGAGAAATGCATGCGAAGAGAACAGGCAATGAAGCCAGAGAATGAAGTACAGAATAAATAGTTGTTAGGTTTTACTTAAAATGTAAAAATAATAAGGAAAATATGTTTCTCTCCTTTAACCTGCCGCAAGTTGCTTCTTCGACCACTCGCGTTTTTTCTTTTCCTTGTCATTTTTACGTTTTATTTAAAACGAATACTTAATTCCGACAAAGGCTTCCAATGGTGCTGTAATGCTTGTAACTAGCAAATAGTAATATCGTTATAACTAACAAAAATACGTCGTTTTATTTAACACGAATACTTAATTCCCCCAAAGGCTTCCCTTGGTGCTGCAATGCTTGTAGCTAACAAGTAATAATATCGTTGTAACTAACAAAAATACGTGTTATCTTCTGATCCCCTATTTACTCTCGCCCGGTCGCTGTATTCGTTGTTTTTCGGTTGAATATTGAGACGCATTTTTCTTCACCATGCGCTGAGGGGCGGCTGATGCCACCCAACGTCGCCAACCTCTTTGAAATCACGGTGAAACAAGAAAAAGACAAAAATCGTTTGCTTGCAATAGCAAATTACATATGCTTCTCTGAGCGGTTGTATCATTATGCTTTTTTTTTTTTGCTGATGACTGTTATGTGTCATGTGAACCTCCAAATGTGAATCACACACAAAAAAAAAACATCTTGTCGCCTCATCACCTACTGTCATCTTATTGAAAGTCCCACGCACACACAAAATAAAAATGCGGCAAAAAAAGATACACATCGATGAGTGCCGTGTGTACCAATATCCCGAAGCATACAACGGTCATCATACCTAGGTTGTATGCTATAGATAGCGCCACAATACCGCGCCGCATCAAACGCAGAGGCTTCACCACGTAGTCACCTGCGCACATGCTACAGCAATTTTACCAGTGTGCACCTGAAGAGAGGTTTCGTGAGAGAGAGAGAGAGAGCGTACTCGTGAAAACGCGAACGCGCGAACTTCCGGTATTCTCGAGTTTGGCAACAGATACACCATTTTTTTTAAAGCTCCAGCCTGAAAACCGGCGCTGTGGAGAGCAATAAACAAGCGCGATAATTTTCGGAAAGCACGGTATACACGTGCCCGGAAAAACGGAGTACTACGCCAGTGGCTCTGGTATTCGTTTTTTCTTCGTGCGCCGAGAATTTCGCGCTATACGTTGCCGTTTAAAGACTACGGGCAGCCGCCAATTCACCTGTGTGTCTGAGCAGGAGAAAAAAAAAAAGCAGGTTAAAAATAACACAATGCGCCCTTCGGGGCCCACACAGACGGACGCAGCTGTTGACCGAGCAAATGTTCACACACAGGCAGACAGGCGTCTGGTTGCGCCTGCATAGGTTCAAACCGGGAAGCAACAAGCGAGCAGCCATTCCAGTGCTAGAGCGAAGTTGCGTGCAGTCTTAACTATACCCAAGTGGCCGGATGAATAACATACACTCGTGTCCATAAAATTGCCCAAGAAAGCCAGAGAGCGCAGCGATTGGTGGTTTAGTCTGAGGAGCGAGGGAGTCAGTGAGCGCAGTGAGGAATGAGTGAGAGGAGCCATCATCATCATCAGCCTGGTTACGCCCACTGCAGGGCAAAGGCCTCTCCCATATTTCTCCAACAACGCCGGTCATGTACTAATTGTGGCCATGCCGTCCCTGGAAACTTCTTAATCTCATCCGCCCACCTAACTTTCTGCCGCCCCCTGCTACGCTTCCCTTCCCTTGGAATCCAGTCCGTAACCCTTAATGACCATCGGTTATCTTCCCTCCTCATTACATGTCCTGCCCATGCCCATTTCTTTTTCTTGATTTCAACTAAGATGTCATTAACTCGCGTTTGTTCCTTCACCCAATCTGCTCTTTTCTTATCCCTTAACGTTACACCTATCATTCTTCTTTCCATAGCTCGTTCCGTCGTCCTCAATTTGAGTAGAACCCTTTTCGTAAGCCTCCAGGTTTCTGCCCCATATGTGAGTACTGGTAACACACAGCTGTTATACACTTTTCTCTTGAGGGATAATGGCAACCTGCTGTTGAGTGACTGAGTGAGGAGTGAATACAATGGATGATGAGTGAGGGAGGTGAGTGACGAGAGAGCGAGTGAGTTGTAAGGTTGAGGCTGGCCTTGAATTTGTTTCGTTACTACGTGATAGCCTGACTTGTCAGGTATGCAGTCGGCCGCAGGGGTTAACGATTCGTTTAAGTTGCAGTCGTGTAAGGTGGATAAACCGGAGGAATGAAATCTTATACTCAGTTCGCTGACAAGGTATGGCGTGGTTCAAGGGAAGCGAATCCCGCGGTGCAAAAGCGAGATGCGCGAGCCCTATCTTGAAAGCGATCTGCGACGGGTGCACAGTGCGCCTATAGTGCTGATAGCTCCGCGTGCGCCCTGTTCTCGTCGCTTAGTTCGCGTTGAAGTGAGAGGCAGCATGAATGCGAATTCGCTCGCTGCTGCGGCCTCTATCTTGAAAACACTCGTCCTACGTGCCGGACGGATGGATTTCATCGTTACGTAGGCATAGAAATGATTACGCATGTAAAAACGGATCAACTGCGTGGCTACTCGCTCTGTTAGCAGATGGCGTCACCACATCACTGTAACTCAGTATGCGTGGTCAACAAGCGACTCTGTCCCTCGTGCAAACACACCTTTACGAAACGAAGCAATGATCGTGATGCTTACGTGTTCGCAAATCTGGTTCCGCGATGGATTGCTACCGAAACTGTCCCTTAAATTAGTTAGGGAAACGTGTATTGTGGATTCTTGTTACGGTGCATTGCATGTACAACAGGTGGGAAATGTGTATTACAGCGCAGCCCATTTCTGTTTTTGATTTGTTAAACTTCTTTTGTGTGTCTGTTACCTATAATTTATAAAACATTGGCTTAAACTGGGTGTATATATTAATTCATTTGTAAGTACACTGCGAACCTTCTGGATGTACGTATGACTACTTATTTTTTATGACTCCCAAAGTAGTAGCCATTCCGGGTTTTGATTGCACGTCGACACTGCCACAGGAAATAAAACCGCCTCCGTCGATTCAAGCGGTGTTCGGATACCTTTTCGCGCAATGCTACGGTTCACAGTGTGCGGCCATTGATGGAACGGATGCCAAGCGCCTGAGACACGACGTGCCCAATCGCCACGCTCGCCGACGTCAAAACACTTGTCCGTCGGGTGTGCAAATCCTACTCTCCACTGTCTTCCGTTCCCCGCCTCTACGTGAGGGAGTGGTTTTTCTCCATATTCCTCTGTGTATGCTTACCAGTGTGCTGACAAGGCCCTCTAAGAGGGCGCAAGAGAGAATGAGGTTGCCCGGATGGTATAGGGTATAAGAAGGCCAGCGAACGAGACGCCACGTGCAGAACTTTTCTGTCCTTGCGTGCATGAGCACGCATGCCGAACGTTTCTGTACTTTTTTGTCTTGGAGCGCCCCGCCCACCCGTAACGTCGAAATAAACTTGCGTTATTGTTTTTACACGACCTCGTATCCCCTGCCGAACCCTCTCCGACGGCCAATCTGGTTCGAGCTCCAAGCAGACGGTCTTGAAGGTCGCCGAAACCCCGTACCCGTAACAACTGGGAGCAGCTCGTAACACCAGGTAGCCCTTTCATAACTGTGTACTTGTCTGTAGCAATAAAGCTGAATTGATTAAAACAGACAGCAAAAAAAAATGAAGCTCGCACATGGCTACACCCGACATACGTGGCGATGTTACTATCTCAAGTGAACGCCGGGAGTTGGCAAGAAAAAAAAAACGCGGAAGGGAGCCTCGCCACAACGCCAGTGTGACGTCACGAATGCGCTGGGCTGCTGTAGTTAGATAGTTTCGTAGTACGCCTGGAGTTACAACCGCAGAGACACCTTCTAAAACTTCTCAAGCAAAACCTGGCGCTAGTGTCTACGAGGTTTCCAAGTATGGTATACAGAGATTCCGCCAGCACGGAAATGATGTGCAGTACATGAACTCACCTAAACTTCTTACCTTCGAAAGTTTGTGGACTTTGTAAACGGCTGTGTGGACTTTGCATAAACTGGAAATTTTCAACAAAATTGGGAGTTATAAATGTAACGATTTGCAACGAGTATACATCGGCGCCAATGGCAGATTAGTATATAAAAGGTAGGCTGAAGTAAGAGAGCTCGAGAAGTGATGGATGTATAAGGGCGATCAAAGAAATGTACAAGCTGCGCCAGTATGAAAGAGAACGCTTCATCTGTCTTGAAACAGTTATTGTTTAATAGCATGCAAGTCAGAACCTTACTCACTGCTATTTGTTGTGTTGTTCAACTATTGAAGACTCCCGCTCATGCATACACAAGGAAAATTGCTCGGCTTTGCACGCTAATTCGTCGTTCCCTTTCAAATCTATCTATCTATCTATCTATCTATCTATCTATCTATCTATCTATCTATCTATCTATCTATCTATCTATCTATCTATCTATCTATCTATCTATCTATCTATCTATCTATCTATCTATCTATCTATCTATCTATCTATCTATCTATCTATCTATCTATCTATCTATCTATCTATCTATCTATCTATCTATCTATCTATCTATCTATCTATCTATCTATCTATCTATCTATCTATCTATCTATCTATCTATCTATCTATCTATCTATCTATCTATCTATCTATCTATCTATCTATCTATCTACTTGTCTGTCTGTCGTCCGTGTCTGTCTGTCTGTCTGTCTGTCTGTCTGTCTGTCTGTCTGTCCGTCTGTCCGTCTGTCTGTCTGTCTGTCTGTCTGTCTGTCTGTCTGTCTGTCTGTCTGTCTGTCTGTCTGTCTGTCTGTCTGTCTGTCGGTCCGTCCGTCCGTCCGTCCGTCCGTCCGTCCGTCCGTCCGTCCGTCCGTCCGTCCGTCCGTCCGTCCGTCCGTCCGTCCGTCCGTCCGTCCGTCCGTCCGTCGAGATTCGGGACCCTTTCTTGCAAAATTCCCTAAGCAACGAGCGCTTCCGCCGAGTGAGCAACCCACCGGTTGAACGACGTTGTTGCGCTTCGTACACCGGAAGAACCGTGCCTTCAACTTGATCAGCACTGCACCGAAATAGTTGAGCTTCGCCGTTTCGCTTCGCCTCACCGTTTGCGCCTAGCACTCACACGTTCGGCGCCGGTGGCAAAGCGCGAACGCAGGGCACGTTCGTTCGATGCTGACAAAGCGCGGGTAGCGGCTACGTGACGGTCGAGACCCAGGCTAAACACATTGGGGAAGCGAAGGGAAAATGGATGCGGTTGAGAAGACCTCCGTGGCTGTGGTGCGTGGACGGAAACTTGAGGCTCCGTGCACAAAAGAACAAAAAAGAGCTGAAAAGATATTTGAAGCGGGAGTTGTCTGGCGCGCGTTACTCGGGTGAAAAGAGTTCGGAGCGCCTCGTCGCAATGCGCTGACAAGTTTCGAAAAAAGGGAAATCAGCTAGCGGAAAATAGGCGCGTGAATTCCTCCAGAGATTCGCACCCTATTTACGTTTTCGCTTTCTCTTTCTTTGCTTCTTTCTTTCCTTCTTTCTTCCTATCGTTTCTTGATTCACACTCGTCTCACGTCTGTCCTCCAACTAGTTCATTTCTGTATACGAGAGTTTCGTGAGGTTACCGTTCTTGCAACTGAATGTGTCGCGCTTCAACCGCTGGAATACACGATGCCAAAGTTGAAGATCGGAATGACTGACGGTCAAGAGGGGCGTCCACGTTTATGTGAAATAATATTACCATATGGGTATTTGATAAAAAAACGATGAATGAATGTTTTAATGATTTCCGTTTATAAAGTGGCGTCTCATGATTGCCCATTTCTGTGTAAATTTCATCTTTGCTAGACTTTCCTAATTGCTTGTGCTGAATGACCCCGCTTTTAATGTGCCCGATTCAGATGAAAGTTAACCAAGGAAAAGTGAAAGCTGGCTGCAACATCATATCAAGAAAAAAAAAACAATTAAACCAGTAATGAAAGATAAGCGAATAAAATTAAGGTATCCTCTTTATTATGGTAGGAGAGGCCACCACAACACCGAGTTAACTTTACTGTTTTATTTCACTATTTGTACCCTAGGTGATATATAAAGAGCAGTGAAGCTTTTAAAGTTAGTTTGTTTTAAATGACTTATTCGAATCCTTCTGCCTTTCTGTTTGCCGTCTGCTTCGCATCCCAAATTCCCCGTAGTTGTCCAATTTCCGCCTAACTCTACCTTTCCGTTTTTTCGTCTGTTGCTCGCGTCGTCTGCATTTCTTGTCGTCTGTATTCGTGCACACGCACGGCGACTTCCTTGCCGGGCTGTTTACCCAGCCCTCACAATGTCCCATTTCATGCCTGACCGCCTCGTTTCCGGTGCCTTGTCACGTTTCGCTGGTTATATTTCTATTGCTTTTCAGCCGTTCCCTTTTCCTTTTTCTTCCCCGTTATTTGACTTCGCCTCCCTCTGTACTACTCCAGCTGCGTGCTCGGGTACTCGGCGCATTAGCCTTTTCTCGCATTCATGTCACTCCTTGTCGCACCCAGATGGAGCGTCGCTCGTTAAGCGCCCTCCGGCGCGACGACAACGTGCAATGTGTCGGTAGCACTGCGATTATATTTCGCAGCCTGCCTTCGGTTTCCGCCATGCTGATTCGTTTCCCTGATTGTTTGCACTCTGTATCTTCCCTCCTGCTTCTTAAACAAAGGCACTTTTGCGTCGTCTGGAGTAGGAACGAAAAAAGAGAAGTTAGACGATGTTCTTTTTTTTTTCTTGTTCTTGCACACTAAAGGAGATTGTTGTTTGGCGTGCCGGAGTCGTCTGTCGCACCATGTTGAGAGATTCGGTCGGCTAGGGTTAACAGAATCGCCAAATACAGCGGTTACGAAACAGCACCCTTCCAACTAAATCCCAACAGGGGGATGTTGTTGGGGAAGTCGAAGGCTTGGGCGTGTACGGTACTGGCCCGGCAAGACTATACCGATATTTGATTTTGCACAATCAAGGCTGCAGCACACGAGCCAAGCGATTTTTCCCCCTTGTTTTCCGGCACAGTCATCGTAATCTCGGATGAAGGCGACAATGTGTAGTTAGGTGACGCAAAACGCCGCGTTATGTCTGTTTGCGCAAGAAATAGACGGCATTGCGCCACCGTAAATCCGTCCTAGGAAACATCCGAAACGCTGGATTTCCGCGAATCACGTCTTCCATGCCGGCATAACGGAAAACACGCACAATTCCACGCAACAAATAGAAAATTATCACGCGCCTATGGCCCGACTCTCCTTTAGGGACGTATAATAGAGAAATCTTTTGAACTCTTGAACGTTTTGTACGTTCACAGACCAAAGAATCCTCAACAGGACATTGGGCGCTGTTCTAGAAACTGAAATTTCGTCATGTTGCCGAAGACCACCATGCTCGCGTTTTGAGCCTGTCAGTCCTGGGATTGGGGGACAATCAGAGCTGACAAGATAGCGAGTTTATCAATATGGCTGAATTTCATAAACATGCGGACGACATGTTAAGACAAGGACACAGAGTGTGAGAGTGTGTGAGAGGAAGCGAGTCATCTCGGAAGTGAATCTTTCAAGCGATACCACGAGGATTCTAACAAAACGCACTAAAAAAATATTTAATTACATGCTCGACGCAGCAAGCAGAACACAGCTATCTTTTCAAGGACAACTTCGTCTTCGCACTGTGCACAATGTCGTCTTCACATTCCACAGTGGTGGTGGCCTCCGAAATCCTTACACCGACGGTAACACTCTCGGAGTCTCCATGCAGCCCATAACCCTACGCAAATTCCGAGGCGTGAATGTTGCGCGATATGTGGTTAAGTAGTCAAGGGTTCGACGAAACATCTGGTGAGGGGTGTGCATTTTCTTTTTGACAGCAAACAAACACTCGCAAATGTTTGAAAAAAAAATACTATCGTATGAAAACTACACCCATTCCCTATGCTCCCAGCATAAGCGAAACGCTGGCAAGAATTTTTAAGAGTTATGACATACAAGTCGCACAGGTGCCGTCATACAAATTAAGAAGACAGCTGGTCCACGTACAAGACCCATTGGAACGTGAACGTCACCCTGGAGTGATATATAAAGTAACTTGTGAGGACTGCCGCGCATCGTACATCAGAGAGACAGGCAACTTTAAGCGACGAATCAAGTAGCACCAAAATGACATAGCTTAGGGACACATCGCCGTCGACGTGCTAGCTGAACATCACCTTAACGCGGGTTACAACATTGATTGAAATTGTGCGACTGTCATCGATACGCGAATAGTCACTATCATCCCGCCCTCTTTTGGAATCATTAATGCAGACGACGCATCTTACGCTTAATCGGACATGCGGAAATCTAATAAACTCTTCTTAAAAAAAAAAAAAAAAAACTTTGGCGGGTGTTTGTTTGCTGTCAAGAAGAAAATGTAGCTAAATTTTAACTGGACAGAATTCGTGTTTAGTTGTGCTGGTTCCCGCATGAAAAACAACCTTGCATTTACACTTAGTATTGTCTTTACTGCAGAAAGCCACGCAACGTACCCAACTCAAGTACAATATTGCGAGCACCTGATGACAGTAAGCAATTACATGAGGGCGATAAGTACAAGCGAAAAGAATCAACATCATGCAAACCAACACTCTAGCACACTAAAACACTAGAAAAGTGGAAAGTAAACACCAATCGGGCTGAATAACCACCCTGATCGTAAATGTTCTTCAGGTGCATAATCACCTGACATAAAAATACTTTTGAGGAAACTATTGTTTCTGCGTTTCGGTTTGCCATAGACGTTTTCCACATGCTATATAATTTATGACATACATTTTTCTTATTGTGAAATACACTAAGAAAAAAAGAAGAAAGCAAACCGAACGTACTGTTTAACGCGTCAAGATCTCATTTGAATGTTGGCGCAGGGGAATGAGTTCGGTTCCATTTTGGCAATGTTGGGCAAATTTACCCGCCGTGGTTGTTCAGTGGCTATGGTGTTAGGCTGCTGAGCACGAGGGCGCGGGATCGAATCACGGCCACGGCGGCCGTATTTCGATGAGGGTGAAATGCGAAAACACCCGTGTTCTTAGATTTAGATGCACGTTAAAGAACCCCAGGTGGTCAAAATTTCCGGAGTCCCCCACTACGGCGTGCCTCATAATCAGAAAGTGGTTTTGGCACGTAAAACCCCATAATTTGGGGGGGGGGGGGCAAGTTTGTGCTTTAATTTCCCAGGCATTTCATTTTTCATTACATTAAATGCAGGCATTTCAATCTCAAAGCAGTGTAGGACTATGGCGGTCGCGTCTAGTGCGGGGTACATCCCCACGAGTTGCACGTTTTTAGGCAGCATACAAATACCGTGAAGTTAAACGCTGGAAGTAACGTCGAGAGAAATATCCAACTTAAACAACAAAACACGCTTCAGGTGGTCCATAACGCATTCAACGAAAATGTCTCAAATGAGGCAGGAGAATTCTTGATATCATGAGATTTCTTGTAGTATTTTTTATGTCGTGCGATATATCAGGTGATTGCGGTATTACGCGGAACGCGATTCGAAATGATGGCGCCATTCCGCTTTAAGAGCCTCTGGCTGTAAGTATTCTTGCAAATAGGCAGATTAAAGAGGTTGCTGGCCGCGGTTGCAATCTTACGTATTATGTTATCACCAATTTGCTTTGTGGAAAGGGATCCCCTTGTGTTGGTACTTGATGAACAATTATTCCAGTCTTGTACATCCAAATCGTCGAGCGACGACAGCTGAAGGGATCGGAATAAAGCTGCACTATGACCTGCATTTTTTTAAAGTATTAATTTGTACGGCGCCTGTTTTCAGCCGAAGTACTGATTCTAAATACATACAGACATGTGTCATCCCCTAATATTATAGACCCTCGATTCGTCACCGTTTGGTGGGAGCGAAGCTAAGAATGACGATGTGGACTTAACGAAGGCACCGTATATCGCCGAGGGGACGAACGTACACAAAGTACCCAAGTTTCAAGCGTTTCACTGGTGTTTCAGCTAACTAAAAATATGGCTAATGCACGCAGGTAACTGTGTAATAACCATGCTTATCGTTTCATTTTTCTGATCTCCGGAGAATTCACTTGATAGCTGAATCCGTTCTTTCTTCTAAAGCCGCCGATAAACCATACACTGCTTACGCCGCCCTCAAATTGCTGTCGATAAATAACGCGCTCTTCCCGTAATACTGCCGGGACTCATAGCCCTAAAACACACCGAAGCGTTCCACGAAAGAAAAAAAAAGGAAGAAAAAAAAAAGGAAGAGCTCGTGTCCGCTAGACCTAATGATCACTTCTCGGGGCTAAACGGCTCACCCATTAGAACGACCTGTTTTCGAAATAGACGTTGCAGAGCGCTCAAACGCCCGCATGTATATACACTGTTTTTTTTTTTTTTAATGGGGAGTAATTTCTCTGTCAGCCAAAGCGGGCACCACGGAACGCACAGGACGAAGGCACGCGCGCGCAACGCTACGTTTTGAAAACTGTACTTAGGCACTTTGTACAAAGCCTATGGACGTAGTTATACACAGTGTTACGAAAACAAACAAACAAACAAACCAAGAAGGAGCCTATCTACACAATACTGCAGCCGTAACGACTTGCGCAAGGTATAGACCTTGATCACACACACAGAGAGAGAGAGAGAGAGAGAGAGAAATAATAATATATCTGAATCATGACTCGAGGCTTACTTGCGAAACAGAGTAAGGAAAAGCGAGATCGGGCCAAACGTGGCATATTGCAGGAGCCTTGGATGCGAAGCCTTCATAGTGAGACCACACTTACTGCTTAACTAAAATACATAAACACGCTGCATTTGTACGCGTACGCTGCGTCGATATACACATGCACACACGCATGCATACGTGCGGGGCCATTATAGCCCGTCGTCCTCGCTATCGTCATAAAACAAAAGGACACGCCTGCAGAATACAAAGGTGTTCACAGCAGTTCTGCGGACAGCGTAGACAAAGTCTATAGGCGCTGGCTCGATTGTGAAAAGCGATCAGGCCTGGATTAGGCGGCTTTCTCGCAGAGGCGCCTGAAATGGAGGAAGGGAGTGGGAGGATCGCGTATTCAACTCTTCCAGCTTCTGGCATGACTGCGCTTTACGTGAAGGCGGGGTATTTCGGCGAAACAAACGCTCTGACGGACAATCCGGGGGTACACAACGGTGGCACACAAAACAACGTTGCCCCCCTCAGCGCCTCCTCCACTCCTGCACCCTTGCTAGCCCGGTAAATAGTTCGTACTGTCCCTACGGTTTCATTCAAATTCATGCGGCTGTTCTCGCTGCGGCCCGTTAAGGTTGTTCCGCTCCTGCGCCAACTGATACGAACTCCCCTGCGCACAAACTCCATCATGTCATCACCGTAACGCTTTCAAATGGTAATCAGCGTCTACCTTCTACAAGCCTTTTTTCTCCGTCGTCTGTCTATCAGCTCTGTTTCAGACACTTCAGGGCGGATCGCAACGAACCCACTCGAATGACGCTCTTGCGACAGTCACAGCTCGGGCTCGTAAAGCGTTCCGGTTATCTTTTGCCAGAACGAAACAACGAAAGAAATCATCGCCTCGATGCTCGCAAGATGAGCGTTCGCGATGTTCCTGAAAACAACTTTAACAACAAAACATTATCTCCCTCCGGACCGCATACGGAGCACCTCCTCCTTCCCCCCCCCCCTTCAGTCCTATTTCTGCATGCAGAGAGAAATCCTTATCGGCCATTTTTCATCCCGCGAAACGGCGCGGAACCGCCGCCTGAGCGAGGCGGTTCCGGACGGTCTCCCTCCCGCCAAGGTACACGTGTACACATAGCCGGCGGCGCTGACGACAGAAGCGGCGGTTAATCATTAACCTTCTCTTCACCTCCGCGCCTTTCACAGCCTCTGTGTGGTATGCCAGTCGCGCACATTTCTTCTTTAATCCCTCATTCATTCATTCATTCATTCTCCCTTTCTCTCTCTCTCTCTCTGTTCTCCCGTCCGCTGAGCTTTTCTCTTTTTTTAAGTGCGCAGCTTGTTTCACTCGCCATCCTACGTTTTTCATGCCTACGAAATCTCCATTTTCCTCGCGTTCGCTCTCTCTCGTCTCCTTGAACGCCTTTCAGTGCTCGTCTCGTCGTCCATCTCCATCCCCACTTTTCGTCCCTTGGCACTCGGTCCCCTTTTTATGACCTTCACCTATCTTCCCCATTCATTGCTTTCGGCATCCACACCCCTCACCTTTCTTTCCCATGTGCCGGTTCATTCTTTAGTATTCGTCCCGTTTGCAGCATTTGGTAATCCGTTCTCGCCATTTCTTTAATTTTTTTCTTCTGTAGACTCCTTGGTCTCGCACCCTCACAATTTTTGTAACTTTCACAACATCCTGCTTCCTTTGCTCTCCCGTTATCTCCTCTTCCTCGCTACTTCTTGTGTAGTATCATTATCCCCTCCATTTTCTGTCTCGCGTCTTTTCTCGGCTCTCCATTAACTTGTAATTCACCATTATTCTTCGTACCACAAGCTTGCCCCTTGCGAACTGATTTCTCTCCTTTCTTTCTCAACTATCCCTTTTCTTCTCCCCACAACCGTAAACATCTTCCCGTTTCTTCCATCGACACCCTTCGCCACTCCCCATTTCCTCCCACCCATACGTTGTACCCTTCGCACTCTCGAACATTCTTTTTCGCTTGCTCTTTGCCTGACTCCTCACATCACCCCTCACACCACTCTTTCACTCCCCATTTCTTATTTGCTTCCCTTTTTTATCGTTCCCTAGTTCACTCACGGACCGCGCTGCGGCCACTGAGCTGAGTGCCGCGCTGCCGCTGCACATAGGGAACCGCGCCCCGTTTCGGGAAATATAGAGGCACTAACGACTCGGCGGTATACGTATACACCACGGAACGGCTTTACACATTCGCAGGAGGCTTGGCTCGACCCTCACCGACCCTGCGCAAAACCCGTACTCCTTCCTTCGTTTCCTTCGCTCACTCGCTCACTACCCTGCTAACCTCGTTCGCGAGCACACGCCTATGCCACCGCCCACTGGTCAGGTACTGTGCTACTACACAACGTACGACCATACATGTGTATACTTGTAGCAATAGGCGCGTACAGTGCGCCTGTCTTCGTGCCAGCCTGAACCCGCATGGCGCGCTGTGTACCGAGATCCCGGGAAATAATAACGAACCAGTGAGCGGGAAAATGGGAATGGAGGCTGCAGACGTTCCCTAACCCGCCTAGTCCATAGCAATAAACGGGAAGTGGGAAGGAGGAGGGGCGGTTGTCCCCTATAACCTTTAACAACTATTCTTCACCAAAAAAGAGTCTGTGCAGGGGAATGAAGGTTGGGAGGTGTGATCGTGTACGATCCCTAATAGTCACTTCCTGAAACGAGAGGGGGCGGTTGTTCCCTAAACAATCTAACAAGAGCTGTTTCCTAACGACCAAGACCTTGTGTAGGGGAGGTGGCGCAGGTTTTCCCTGTAACCCTCGTCGCCAAAGGAAAGGTTCACCAAAGTAAGAGAAATGGGATGTTGTTCCCTGCAACCCTCTTCGCTGAAAAATGTAATGCGTGCGGCGACGCTGCTTTGCGCGGGAACGAGCAAATAATTAGCCGCTCTCTTCGCTGCAAATGGTATTGCGGTTCGAGCTGCAGCCGGATGTTCACGTTGCCGAAGCAGTTGCAGCCTATACGACTACACAATCGGGTGTGCTGCGTGAACCGGTTCCTGCCGGATAATAAATAGCCCTCCTCGCATAATGAATGTCGCGTTCCCTCCAGCTTAGTGCTTGCGCAAGAGGGCTGGGCTTTAATATTACAGGTCACCGTTGCCGCTGCAACAGGCCGCTGATAGGAGGTGGCTAAGGCCGGAACGCCGCTAGTTTCTGGATGGACGCCGCTGCTAATTAGAACGCAAGCGGCTGAGAAATAGGGGACGAAGCTTACATAGTTAAAGCGTCCGCGTTTCCTATTTGTTAACGGTTTATGACTAATCATGGAGAATTTCGATCTCATGGAACTACGAACGAGAGAGAGAGCAACACATATTTTCAGAAAGCCTACTTGCCGGTAACCTTTTCAATGAACCTGAGCGGCAATATTGTGGGTTGTTCTGTCATGGCAACTTAGTTCGCGATAGAAGAATGTGACTTTTCGGTTGAAAATTAATCGCGTCCGGAGTTACGCAGTGGCCTCTTGTAGGTAACTTCAGACTTACGACATAGATAGCCGTAAACACAAGGAAATTAAAAGCCATCGATGTAGTGGAAACAAGCCCACAGAGCACCATGTTTCTGTTGCTACGCGAATAACGTTTCTGCAGTGACGACACCAATGGTCGGCAAATGCAAGAATCTTCTGTTAAAGCAGTAAGTGTATTGTTTTTGTTTTTCGACGGGGTTTACTTACTGGAATACATATCCGGAGTGCCGGGGACTATAACGAATGCATATAACTAATACATATAACTGTGCCGGGGACTATAAGTCTAATGCTTTTGAATGAGCGTTTATTACGGAGAACCTCTGTTTTGTCGTCAATGAAGCTGTGGTGGGATTAATATGGAGCTACGTCAAGCGAGGCCACCCGTGTGTGTGAGGATACCGATTGAAATAGGGATTGATTTCTTGCTGCGTAATGGTACTGGGAGCGTCTCAATGCGTTGTGGAAGGCGCGTGCACTCTCTCATTAAACGTGCGCAACATTTTGAAAGCTGTTTCTCGTGTCAGTCGGTCAAAGAAAGGTAAGTATCAAACCTCTTAGCCCTTCGGAACTGTACGTGGTAAACTGGCGTTTCGTCTCGTTTATCGTTGTTTTCTTTATTAGTCAGCGCTAGGAGTTAACTTCCTTGACTGCAAACAGCCTGAAGGTGAACGTCACACACGCTGTGGATACTAACTACAGCTTCAGTCCGATCACTGAGGCCTCCTATTTGAAAGTTAACCGATGTCTTGCCGTTATCTTTTTCGCAGCGCTTGTCCACAGATTACCTACAAACGTTCTGCGCAGAACCGACCTGGAAATCTATACGTAGACAACGATAACTAACAGCAAACAGATATCTAAAAATCTTTTGTCAACAAAATGTGCAGTTTCTGTTGAGAAGAAGGAATACGTCCACAAGGAGGCAAAGCAGTATTCTATTCGAAGTCTATACAGCTTGCCTACAGGCTGTCTGAATTCCTATTTGTGAGAGTTACGTTGGTTTGATTGCGCGTTTTTTCCCCCATTTTTTTTCTTCAAGCTGTCAAAGACACGCACCGTGGTGGTTTCGTGGCTATATGGCGTTCTGCTGTTGAGACTTAGGTTGCGGGTTCGCTTCACTGCCGCGGTCGCCGCCTCTCGACGGGAGCGAAATGCAGGGAAACGTTCGTGCCTTTAGATTTGGGTGACGGGCAAAGAACCCCGAGTGGTCAAAAGTAATCCGGATCCCTTCATTACGGCGTCCGTCACAGCCCGCTGTGCTGCAGTTTCGCGACGTCGGTCCGTGATCTGGCACCGCTTACAACTGCTACTCGAGAAGTCGTTCAGTTCAGTACGCGTTTTATTTGGATGCAAAGGCGTTCCGGAATTAAAGGTACACACGAATGCCCGACGGGGTCCTGGGCCTATCCTGCCAGGTTTGTTAGGTTCTGCCTGTTCCTCGGCATTTGTGCACGGCTTCTTGTGACGCAGTGAGCGGTGCATGCGGGTAGGCCACGGGGCAGTCATCTCGACCGTTATCGGCGACCGAACGAGCACGAACAGGGACTGAGAAGAAGGGCCCCCCGCGGCAGCAACTGCATCCCCGGCTATGGGGGTTCATAGCGCCATAAAGTTTATGTGCAACCCTGCGGGACGCACTGCCCGTCTGCTTACGGAGTTTGCTCTTGCCCGAGAGCTATAGAAGGCGCTTTTCTTTTTTTTTCTTTTTTGTCGGCTGGAGACGCTCCCTGGGCGCCCGGAGCATTTATTGGCCGAAATACTCTCACAAACGCAATAGAGAATAAAAGAAAACAAAATGAAAAAGAAACAAGAATGGTTTGCGTTGTTGTTGTTATTGTGGCTTATTAAGTGTAGATGAACTGTTAGACTGGAAAAAAGCACTGCATTAAAACAAGCTTTCCCAAGACACTGTCAGCGAATTCAGGTTACCTCTTTCCACATAATTATAACGCTCACAGACATACCACATACACATGCATATTAGGTCTGCGAAAAAATGTAAATGCAAAAAAAGTAATAGGCCTTACCAGAGAGACGTTCCACACGTGTTATTAGATGTCCATACACACTGTGCATATAAACGCACCATTACGCATGCACATGCATGTCGAATTCTTCATGGAACTTTAGTGCAAATTCACAACCACACACACTCAGCGCTCACTCTCTCTCTCTTTTACTTGTTCTATTCCCCTTTTCCTCAACCCCAGTGTAGGGTAGCAAACCGGGTGTTCGTCTGGTTAACCTCCCCGCTTTTCCTGTCCCTGCTCTGTCTCTCTGTCTCTCTCTCTCTGTCTCTCTCTCTCTCTCTCTCAATAAAAGAGGAAATCTGAATAAAGTTTACGAAGGAAATCAAGTTACCAAGGTTGCTCGCCACAAAAAAAATCCTGCAGGACAGTCAAAACACATCTCTCTTTAGTGGAACGTGACCATGGACCGATTGTTCTGGTTACAGAAAAAAAAGGCACCTCGGTCTTTGTAATGCCTTGGCCGCTCTAGACGACGGTTACGGAATGTAGAGGGCTCCTGGCGAATGACTGACAGGCGTGACCAGACAAAACATCGCTGGTCGCAAGAACCTATATGCTATTCGTGCGGGCGCACACACAGCAGGTGGGGCATGCACCCAGTGGTCCGAGTTGTGGTGTACTCGGCGACGCGGCCTTCGCGAAGTGAGAGGGAGAAGCTTATCGGTGGCTGTCCATGAAAGAGAGAGAGAGAGAAAACATTCATTTCAACCATGGAGGTCGTTCGTTGCTCTTGAGGTCGAGTGGGTGAGATCGAGTGGGTAGCACACTGCCTATCCACAGGTAGTGCGACCAGGTAGTTCAGTGAGAGCGCATCTCTGCTTAGCGGAGCACGAACATGGACCACGTATTTTGCTTACACACACGCAAAAAAAGCACTTAGCTCAACGTGATGTATATGGTAGCTCTAATAGGTGTCACTACTAAGGATGAAAAAAACAAACAAGAAGCGAACACGTGCGCGATCAGGTGGCCGCCGAGAAGGCGCGATTAGGACTAGTCTCAAGAATGTATCGACTGTACCACGGTTGCGACTTTGATCGAGTGGCTGTGTCAGCTGTAAGCGAGCAAACGGGAGCGAGCGAGTGAGTGAGTGAGTGAGTGAGTGAGTGAGTGAGTGAGTGAGTGAGTGAGTGAGTGAGTGAGTGAGTGAGTGAGTGAGTGAGTGAGTGAGTGAGTGAGCTGAGTGAGTGAGTGAGTGAGTGAGTGAGTGAGTGAGTGAGTGAGTTGAGTGAGTGAGTTGAGTGAGTGAGTTGAGTGAGTGAGTGAGTGAGTGAGTGAGTGAGTGAGTGAGTGAGTGAGTGAGTGAGTGAGTGAGTGAGTGAGTGAGTGAGTGAGTGAGTGAGTGAGTGAGTGAGTGAGTGAGTGAGTGATTCTGCAGGTGGTGCGTAGTAGCAACGTAGCAGGTACGAGTCTGTGGTTTTAACTACGAGGGTGACGTCAGGGGTTGCTGACGTACATGACGTTCCTCGTGATTACGCCCGAATCACACGCACCCTACCTGCACTGCTAGCAGGGCACATACTGTAGCTTGTCTCGTGGCTAATAAATAAATAAATAAATAAATGAATAAATAAATAAATGAATGAATAAATAAATAAATAAATAAATAAATAAATAAATAAATAAATAAATAAATAGAAGGTAATGCATTATTACAGTTTCCCATCTAAGCATTGACTCACCTCTTGCAGTAACGTCGTCCTCCACAGTTCATCATCCACTTCATCAATGAGCACAACAACAGCAACAACAACCCACACCTAATTATTTCCACCGCCGTGACGAAGGCTTCTCGGAATGAACTTCAATTACCACTACTCCACACGGCATCCAATCCCATCCGATATGCTCGTGCGAATTTCCTGGCCCAGTCACTCGCCTCATCTTTTTCCATCCTCGATTGCCGTTTCCGCTCCCCCGGCACCTCAGCTCGCAGTCGGGCTGCAACCCCCTGACTCTCTCTCTCTCTCTCTCTCTCTCTCTCTTCCACGATCCCCTGCGCGATCCTGTCACTGGCTAATCGATCCGGACTGCATTCGAGTCCTTGCATGCTCGCCGCTGACCTATACGTAAAGAAAAGACGTTCGCCGTGTATCTAGGTATAGGTCAGCCCCCCTTTTTTCGATCCAGGGCCATGGTTCAGCCTTGCAAAAAAATAATAATAAAAACCGCCCGTGCGCCCCTGGCACAGCCGCGTCACGTGCGACCTGCGGCTGACGATCGATCAGTTCGAACGCACGCTCGGCTGAGCACAGTTTCTGTGCCTGTGTGCATTTGTTCGTGTGTGCGTGTGTGTCTGTTGCAAGGCTGGAGAGAACCTGTTGCGAAAGCGGCGTACTTTCCCGTCAACCGGCGCGAGAAGTGAGGCCAGACTGTATTAGTGGTGGCATCGAAGCAGCTCGTCACTGGTTCTGCTTTAACACACACGCACACACACGCACACACACACACGCACACGCACACACGCACACGCACGCACGCACACGCACGCACACACACACGCACACACACACACACACACACACGCGCGCACCCACACGCACAGACACACGCACGCACACACAAGAGCACTTTCTCTGTTTGGAAAAACTTTTCAAAAATCACCTGGGAAAGACAGCGTTGCTCCGTCGTTTCAGGGGGATTTCTGGAGAAGGCGCCAATTACCTGCATGAGAAGTTGCACTGTCAAGGTAGGTCATTAAAAAATATACATACTAATCATCCTTTTTAATTACGACACGTTGAAATGCCGAAAGTAAGACAGAGCACGGGCGACGTCGTGCCTTCTTGGCAAAACTCCTGACGCCACTGCCAATGCATATAAACCGAGGGGCTCGATTTTTGCTAATCACGACCATCCATATAACGCCTGCAGGCAATAAAGCCCCTCGGTTATAGGGAAGGGAAGCATTGGCGTAATTAGCTGTGGTTCAAATTTAAGTGTAGAAAATAAGGAAGAAAAGGGACAGTGAGAGTGGAGAAAAGGATAAATTGTTGAATATGTAGAGCATTTATGCAGAATATGGAGATGGCCGCAACCTGCATGGGCTAATTCGCAGAGAAAAAGAAAGGTTACGCTGGCTAAAAGGTTCCACGCATTAAGCCTAAGAACAACGCAAAATAGAAGAAAGTAGAAATAGTGCGGGGGATCCACTTTACAAACATTATGCAAATTACATGTCGTCGCCACTGCACGCACTCCGACGGTCTCTACGCACAGTTTTCATAAAGACGCGCTAAAGGCGAAGACGAAAGGAACACATACGACAGGACTGACGCTGATGCTACGGTAGCTAATGGTAAGTAAGTGGTAATGGCTAATGGTATAGCTATACGGTAAGCGCCAGTCTTGTCGTATGTGTTCCTTTCGTCTTCGTCCTTAGCGCGTTTTTATGAAAGCTGTCAAGATGAACCAACTCGCGCAAAGCTAGGTGTGGTATCTATGTACAGTGCAAGTGACGTCGGGGTTTGATGCGGGTGGTAGTATACGCTAAGCATTACTTAGGAGAAGTTCCGAGGTCTAATGCACTCGCTCGAGAAGTATTGGTTCCGAGAAAGAGAGAAAAAAAGCAAAAAGCAAAAAGGAAACGTCAGTCCAGTGATTTAGCAATCAGCCATCGGAGTTCGTCAAGCGTGTGGGAGCAATAGGGCTAGCCAAGGGAAGTATCATGCAAGTCTGAACCCGTCTTTCGTACGGCCCTCATAAATATTGATTAGACGGCCATGGACAGACCTTAGACGTAAACGACTTTGGCCTCCATATAGCTTTCCTTTTTAAACCTCTGCACGTTCTGCATATAGACAGTAATATATTAGACGCGTAAGGCCACCAACAGATGGTTTTTAGAGAAAGAGCTAGGAGTGAGCGAGGACCTATAATGAGAGAGAGAGAGAGACAGATAGATAGATAGATAGATAGATAGATAGATAGATAGATAGATAGATAGATAGATAGATAGATAGATAGATAGATAGATAGATAGATAGATAGATAGATAGATAGATAGATAGATAGATAGATAGATAGATAGATAGATAGATAGATAGATAGATAGACAGACAGACAGACAGACAGACAGACAGACAGACAGACAGACAGACAGACAGACAGACAGACAGACAGACAGACAGACAGACAGACAGACAGACAGATAGATAGATAGATAGATAGATAGATAGATAGATAGATAGATAGATAGATAGATAGATAGATAGATAGATAGATAGATAGATAGATAGATAGATAGATAGATAGATAGATAGATAGATAGATGGATGGATGGATGGATGGATGGATGGATGGATGGATGGATGGATGGATGGATGGATGGATGGATGGATGGATGGATGGATGGATGGATGGATGGATAGATAGATAGATAGATAGATAGATAGATAGATAGATAGATAGATAGATAGATAGATAGATAGATAGATAGATAGATAGATAGATAGATAGATAGATAGATAGATAGATAGATAGATAGATAGATAGATACGGGGGAGAGAGAGAGAGAGAGCACCCTGAGGTATGTGACTCTAGCCTGCTACGTACTCAACGCTGGGGAAGAAGTTTCGAGGAACGACAGAGACAGGGCAGGGCGACGGAAGAAGGGTTCCTACAGAATGCTTATAGACATGGCCCAGTACTTAACCATGGCGAGCCTGTAGACTGGACAGATTGTTTTATCTTTTTTTCCCCGGTGAGCATTTCTCACAGGCGAACTACTAATACCGGTTTTCTTGTTTAAATGTTTTCTTCACACGGAAGCATTGTATAACGGTATTCCGCGCCTCTCTTCGCCATAACGCTGTCTCGGACGAGAACCGGTGTATTCAGCATGGTATGGCCGATGGAAACCCAGACTCAGTGACGGCTAATGTACCATTAGTTGCGTGAGCTATAAGCATTACTTTATCTGCCGCTATCGACTTCTCTCTCCTAAGCTCAATTATTACATAACACACTTTATCCTGCTTCACTGCTAATCTGCTCTGTTTGTCATAAGACGTTGTGGAGCGACTGACGCAGAAAAAATAAAATAAATAGTAACGGGAGCCAAGTATGCGTATACATGAGTAAGTGCACGTTGAAAAAAAGAATTCGTCCTTTTGGCCGGCCACTGTCCTTTACTGAGTATAGTTTTACAGGAGCATGACACCCCATTTATACACGATCAGGTGGAGTACTGCAGTAACCGTGCGCATATAGTTGCCAAGGAGTAATTGTGAATAGAATTAACGAAAGAAAGTGTAAAAATACACTGTACGGTAAAGACCTGCACAACTTCCGCATGAATGACAGGCAGTAAAACCTTCACCAAGGCACCACATCGTCAGGCGTGCGCTAACAGACACAGACGAAACAAGCTTATCCGGCAAATGTACTTACATACACACATAATTTTAGCGTAGACTTACCGGAATACTAATACAGATGCCAACAACGCTGATCTTTCAACTACACATACATAATTATATCTGTCAGTCAAAAACATGACAAAGACGCAAATAAAGTCAACAGCGCCGCAACAGATAGCTCACTTGACGACAGTCCATGCCGCTAACCGAACAATATATGCGCATTGTTGTCCACATGCGTTGATGCAAGAGGCCTTAGCGTACTAAAAGTAGGTCCAAACGCACGGCTCAGTTAAAGCTACGTCCACAGTACAGGGCACAAGCGCGTCCCTGCATACATATAACTGCACATGAGCATACTTATCACAAACGCCGGTCTACCTATGTGCATACGAAAAAGTATTATAAGAATATGATCCCCTTTCCCTGCCCATGACTTGCTGAACCACAGTCATTCTGTAATAAAGACCTCGCCAAAATAGCTCAGTTTCTTATGATTTACTCCTAAAGTAAACAACAATAAGAGCCATGTCATAGTTGGTTTATGTGGTGATCGCAACTTTTACGCAATATGTATAATTATCTCCTGTAATTGCAGTGTATTACAAGTGTTGTGTGCTTTGGCTGTTCAAAACATCGGACTTTATATATGCGTACGTGGACTGAACTAATACACAGAACTTTGCGACTCGTGTACTGTTGGACTGTATATTTTCTATTGATCCAGTGTTCTACTGAGTGTTATATGTAGTGTCGCTATTCTCCCTTTTTGCGCAAATTTGTTTCGTCTGCCGAGTGAGAAGGAGTAGCCGGTGCCACCACATAAAGGCGCCAACCTCTCCTAACGTGCACTTCAATAAAAAAAAGAAAGAGCCATGTCATGAGAATGCTCTCGAGAACTATACCACGTTTTTCAAAAAAGGTTTCCGTTCTTCTTTCTCAGTAGACCTTCTTCGTCGCTTGCACATGTCTCTAAAGTGAAGAAGTGCAAGCGATAGCGGGTTTCAACATTGGCTTGCGCACCCACGAAAGGACTCAACGTCAACAACATCAATAGTTCCAGCCATTTCAACGGCGTTTGATTGCTTTGCTCGCGAAGCACGTTCAGGTTAAAGTTTCCTCCGGAGCGTTTACAGGCAAAATGTGTCCGCGCCACTGCATCACAGTTCAGACGTGCGCCGAATAAATGGGTGGGACACGCCTGGCATAGTAGTGGACCTTTCGTATATCTATGAAGAAAAGAAAAAACAAGGATTAAAAGTGGTCCGCAAGCAGCATTGGTGCTTCCGCTGAATAGCCACCATTACGTTTAACGGCGGCGTTGTTTCCCGTGAATTGACTGCACTTTAAGGTATGATTTACTTAGCCAGCTATGGCTATACCGACGATTTTAACCACCGTGTGGAGGCTCTTTTTTTTTCTTCCTTCTGGATGTACGCAACCTAACGCGTACAAATGTCGGAAAATTGGCTACCTTTATATTATGTCGTCATTATTATTATTTTTTAGAGAGAGCTCGGTTCTAAAGTAAGTGAAGAGTCATTCTAGCTTTCTTTAAAACAAGTCATAAACATTTTTTTAATTTTTAGCAATGGAGGAGTAATTTTTTTTATTTTGTACGATCGGGGGGGGGGGCAGTTCTTATTGCTTCACCCTAATTTATGTTTTTTGGGCCTGCTTTTTCATCCACTGCTGCTTTTTCTTAATTTATTCGTTTGTACGCATAGAAACTCCTATGCCCATTCATGGGCATAAGAGTCTTATAAGGGCATAGTGTTTTGGTCCACAAGTTTTTGTTTTATTTTGTTTGTGACCCACTCCTGTATGAGCGTGTAAAGGCTTGCACTTCTGCTAAATAAAAATAAAATCTAGGTACGCATACTTCTACCGAACTTAGGTATCGAATAGGTGTTATTCACCTTGGTACATCAGTCGGCAAACAATTGCACTGTTTCATGTCGTTATCATCACGATAATCGCTTATATTTACCGTGAGACGATCTGATGCCTCGCCCAGTGATCTCCGTTGACTCCTGTCTTGCAGGCCCCATCTATGTGGCACCCAGATTACTAATACGATCACTCCCGTTTCGTTCTCTGCCATGGCGCTAGCAGCAGCAACAACAAAGTAGTATTCAATGCAAACATAATCGAAATTTTATCCCATAAACTTTGACATAAGCCAATAAGTAATTTGCCATTCATTCTACAAGGACTTGCGGCATATGTCAAGATTATTGTAGGACACACTTCGAACGTGTCTGCAGAGACGTACATTTTGTTGTTGTCACTACTCTTGCCATAGATACCATTAGCTGTAGATTCGAGCGACTACGAAGAGAATGCCTCTGTTAGCTTTCGTAAAGCATTCTCCGTACGCTTTTAATCAGTTCTCGCACCATGACCCCCCTCGCGTGGTCGCTGAGAAAGATAGGTTGTGATTGTGGTTCTGCCGGCCTCGACGGTGATTAGCTTCGGTCGGTTCCTGTTCAGCTACTGTTGGAGATAGCGGGTTATCTCCTCTACGCATTACGTGACCTTCTAGCCTTCACATGTAAAGCTAGCAGATTCTTGAATTTTCTTCGTTTTCTTTTTATTTAGAAAGATTGCAACACCGCCAAGGCGATATAACAGGGGAGAATTTCAGAGCATGCAAAAAAACAAATGCCATACGCTAACAGAAGAGCCGCGCATAAAAGAGGGAAATAAAAGCGCGCGAGCGCACCCATTAAAGCGATCATATTCTGCAATAACCGCAACGTCTTCATTAGGTTGGAAACCTAAATTGTTACGCGGAAGCTTGTCCCATCGCGAAGCGGTGTCGGAAAAAGAAAGGAACGGAAGAATTTAAAAACGTTAGGACAACAGCCTAAGCGCGCGGTCACGATGGTTTGGTGTAAAGTGGCATCAAATAAGGCACAAATACCTATCCGCACCAATATTCCGAAAATATGTGCGGTAAAACAGGCCGAGTTTTATTCCGGGTCTGCACTTAGCCGATGCTTCCCAACCCGGACGGTTTTGAATAGCAGGTGTAGCTGCATAACTTGCATAATGGTTGCGAAAACTCGGCACAAAAAACGGGCGGCAGGGTTCTCGACCCATGCTAACGTGGCAGTTAAATAAGAAGCGTGAGGACTTCAGAAACGTGGACATATGTTATGTGTACGTACGGTAACCGTCCACGAACTTCTATTAGCTGTGCAACTGGGTGGTGTCCTTACATTGCTGATAGGATCGATCATAAACAATGCAGATATATTTTCATATTCAGATATATGGGCTTCAACACAGCAATATTAAATGTCTACCACTTTCGCTGAACTCGGAATTCGTCCACCACACTCTTTATTCTTTTCAATGAGTTCCCTTAAAGGCGCCACATCTCCTTAATAATAATAATAATAATAATAATAATAATAATAATAATAATAATAATAATAATAATAATAATAATAATAATAATAATAATAATAATAATAATAATAATAATAATAATAATAATAATAATAATAATAATAATAATAATTCTTTCCTGCGCGAAATTGTATCCCCCAGTTCGCATAGCGGTGTTAACAATTCAAGAAGCGCCCGAGCAGTACGACCCTCTCTAGAGAAATGTCGGGAAGCCGACAAAAAGACACAAAAAAGAATTTAAAAAAGTTAGAGGGAGACGTCTTTGTCTCTGGCATAACTGCACTTTTGCGTTCGGTACAAATTGAATGAGAGCATAAGTGAGTATTATCCATTCTTCAGAGAAAACCCCTTTCCATCGCCCGAGAAAAACTTTAAGGCCATTCGAAGTGCGCCGAGAGAGAGAGAGAGATTTCTCTAGGCTTTAATATAGGGCAGTCGCTGACGAGAATACATCTCCGAGCCGGAGTCGCAGTTTAAAGTAAAGAGCACAAAATGGGCCTCCCTCGCAGCGTTTCCAATAACGCCACGCGGTTCGCGAGCCCTGTATATGTATTATAATACGACATGCGGGCTTTCGGGTCGTGCATATGCTTGCCTCACCACGTGCCCGGCCGTTTCCTTTCTTCCGTTACCTTTTGTCTTCCAACTTCTTCGCCCTGTTTTGAAACACGTGCATGATCTCGCTAAGGACTTGAAGGAAGTACGAGACACTGCGAAGTTCAGCGAACGAAGGGAGAGGAAATACATTCTCGTTGTGCTGCTAAATCTGCGAGTGCTTTGAGTGCAGGGATCCCAAGGTCCCTCTCAAGGGCGCAGAAATTAAAAACTTCGGAAGAAGGTTCAACTTGCACGGATTTATCGTCCTTATTTTACTACGAGTAAGGAGAAAGTCTCAAAGGGAAAGAGAATATATATGCATATCTATATAGCCCTCTCTTCTGCGGGGCTTGATTAAGCGCCTGTATTCGTAGTATCCGCTCTGCAGTGCGCACAGCACGCGTTTCTTTATGCAGAACACGTCGTGGGTAGAGGCACGTGCGGTAATGTGATGACGTTGACCACCACATTGTGGCCTTATTATTCCTGTATTACTTTTTTATTTTTTAATATATTTTTCGCTCACCGTATTTTCCGGAAGGGCTTCGCTTTACTTTTGTAAAGCGAAAGCTGCTGGAGGTCTCGCGCGTGCGATAACAGCGGCGAGCCTGTGGCCCCGAAGAAACTTCCGGTCACGTGGCTCATCAGCCCACTACGCCGGAACAAAGATGTACGGAAAGTCTCTTTCAATGTTTTTGCATAAAAGAAAGGTGCGCAGTGTCTCTCGACGGATAATAGTAATTTGTTGTTTACCCCTTTTACAGCAAGCTCACCTTGTAAAATTGTTATTATGCAATGGAAAAGTGTCGAAAATATGCGGGCTTTCGTTTTAGTACTCCCGGTACTCGCTTTCGTCTTCCTCTTTTTTTTGTCTTTATTTTTTGCTCACTACATTCTGCAGGTTGGGTCAGTGGGCTTGGGCCTATACTTGTAAAGAGGGAACTAAAGGCTTTTCGTAGCTTTCGTGGTGTACAAATGCGATCGTGTGAGCTATCAGCATTTTCATCCTAAACTTGTAATCTACGTAGAACGAGCCGCCGAGAGGAGAGAGAACGCAGCTAGTCCCCATCAAGGGCTTGAACTTGGTGCATCCGAGGTGCACGACGTGGAAGCCATCGCCGTTTCGTTGCCGTTGTTGTCAAAGGGTCAGTGTTTTGTTGACGTCGCCGCGTCTTGTTCGCCATGCCGGGTCGTCGTCTTTGTCGTTCTCTTGTCGTCCGGTCAGCTGCGTACGCGTGCTACCGCTGTTCATGATGTAACTTAAGCTTGTCTTTGAATTGCCGTCTACAATTTTTCTCAAGCTCTTCAGATCGCTTAGTTTCGTCAAGGCAGACACGGAAACTCCAGTGCGAACTCCGGACGTCGTCGATCTGCAGGAGTTACTTGACTGATGTGACGCAAGTAAGCAAAAACCGAAACTACGCTTCGATGCATCGTAATCATCATCATGATCATCATCATCATCATCATCATCATCATCAGCCTGGCTACGCCCACTGCAGGGTAAAGACCTCTCCCACAGTTCTCCAACTACCCCAGTCATATGCTAATTGTGGCCATGTTGTCGTTGCAAACTTCTTAATCTCATCCTCCCACCTAACTACCTGCCACCCCCTGCTACGCTTCCCTTCTCTTGGAATCCAGTCCATCGATGCATCGAATCCGATGCATTGTCGCTTATGGCTTATTAAAACCTATTCAAAGAGGCCAATCCGATTGGGAAAAAAAAGTTCCGTTTAGGTATATTTGTTAATTTAGTTTTGCTTATACCACGGCGGCCGCATTTCGATGGGGGCGAAATGCGAAAACGCCCGTGTACTTAGGTTTAGGTGCACGTTAAAGAACCCCAGGTGGTCGAAATTTCCGGAGTCCTCCGCTACGGCGTGCCTCATAATCAGAAAGTGGTTTTGGCACGTAAAACCCCATAATTTAATTTTTTTTTAACTGGCATTCGTAAATCTTTCTTCATAGACGGGATGCTGGGGCAAGTAACGCGTCATAACTAAGTCCTCTTACCCACAGCCTTCAATCAGCGGTGGTATCTGTAGTATCCTGAAGGCTGGCCCCTATGGGAAGTTCCGCGTTAATTCAGTGGCTGTAGCGTTGCGCTGCTCAGCATGAGCTCGCGGGTTCGAACCCCGCGGTGGCGTTCGCCTTCCAACATAGGCGGAATGCAAGAGCACTACGTGTGCTGCACAGTCGGGAGCACGTCACGTAATCCCAAGCAGTCAAAATGGATCACAGGTCATCCCTTTACGACGTGTCTCGAAATCAGATCGTGGTTTTGGCTCGTAAAACCCCACAATGTAACTTAATTTTCAGGTTTCATAACTGGTATGTTTTAGAAGTTCGTTTTCTTTTTTCGTGAACTTGCTGCTTCAGTCACACGCACACAAACGTTCTAGGCACGAAAGCATGCTCAGAGACTCATAAACGGCTTTTAGGCTGATAACAGCTCTCTCGACGTCCCCCGAGCCTGTTTGCGTGCTTTCCCGCTCAAAGCCTCTTATTGCAGAAAAGCCTGCTTTCGCGAGTGTTTTTTTTTTTTTTTTCAGCGCCCTTATTACGAGATCGAAACTCTAACGTGCGTCCCTCGTACCGTAATACACATGTGGTCACCTGGAAAATAAAAGTAAAGTCAACGGCGTAAAATTGGATACGCTAACATCCTAAGCGCTGTCGCACGCCCCCCTCACCCCCCCCCCTTTATTACGTCCCGTTTCCTGAACGACTGTGCTTCTCGATAAACTTCATATCTTGAAGCCCGAACTGAAAAGAAAATATTTTAGACGCATTTCCTGCGCAGGCACCGCGCCGGCGTCTTTGCGTCGTCGTCAGTAATAACGCGACGCCCCGTCACGCGAGAAGCAAGATTTGCGCATAAGTTGCACCGTGAAATTGCGACATTTACGACGACGGCATCCGGCTGTACTTCGTCACGCGCGAAATGCGTCAAAGCGGAGGGCGTTCTGTGGTTGAGAGGGAGGCGTCAGTGAAACTCGTCGTGCTTCCATGCCTGCCGATGTCGTCTGGTGCGCGTAGCAGAAGTGCGTCGGAATATTTTTTATTGCGAGATCGACCGCACTTCACGTGCACCTGGAATTAAAGTAGAAGGGTCCGCATAACTCGGAAGAACGAAGAGCGACATTAAGATGCACTTGAACCAACGATCCCCGAGCCCAGACTTTTTTTCCGCCTAGACCCCAAGCAGCAGCCCGTAGCCAGCCCCTGTCTTGAAGTAAATGATTATTCATTCATTCATTCATTCATAGTGCTTCGGGACTTACGAAACGGGTTCACGTGATAAGCATCTGAACGGCTAAGCGAGGCAGTGAAAGCAGTGACGTTTGAGTGAGCGAGTGAGTGCGTCATTATAATCATCATTCATCATCATCATCAGCCTATTTTCATGTCCACTGCAGTACGAAGGCCTCTCCCAGCGATCTCCAATTATTCTGTCTTCCGCTAATTAATCCCGACTTGCGCGTGGCAATTTTCTGATTTCATGACGTCATCTCGCATAATGTTCTGCCGTCTTCGACTGCGCTTCCCTTCCCCTGGCACCGCAGGCAACATATTGTGCGTCAATGTCTAGTGGGCCACAAGGGTTTACGGTACACCGGATTTCAATATATATATATATATATAGATATATATATATATATATATATATATATATATATATATATATATATATATATATATATATATATATATATATATATATATATATATATATAATTCCCGCGATGGCGGAACGGGTAGCCTCAACTTCAATCTTTGAAGCTGTAGTGGTTTGCGTGACCTACATGCATTGTGATCGAAGTAGACGTTCACATTTGTCGGGGAACCCCTTGTACCACAAAATATTGGGGTCGACTGAACCGGTGGGAGCACTAACAAGGTTGCTCATAAGCATATGCGTAGGACACACCTTGCACGCGTAATTAATACGTATGGGCAAATATTATAGCGCGTACTACACTGTTACAACGGATGTGCTACTGTATATAACTAGCTAATTATTAAATAATTCATTTTCTTATTTAAGAGGAAGCTTTAACTCGGGTGCTCCTATCTAAATACATGTAAAAGGAGAATTCGTTTTTCTAGGCAACCACTGCACCAAATTTGACGGGGTTTGCTGCATTTAAAAGAAAAACTTAAAATCTAGTGACTGTTGGTTTCGAATTTTCGATTTAGGTCGTCAATTTTTTATAAAAATTTGGCAAAAATGGCAAATTTTCAGAAAACGAAACTATCAAGTTTACAACTCCGTAACTCATCAAGAAAAAATGATATCGCAATTCTGTGAATTGTACCTGATAGCACATCTAAATTGGACAAAATTGATATGTTACACATGAACCTCAAAAAAATGGGGAAATGTGCAATTACAACTTTTGCAGAACCCTTGTTACCGACGCAACAAATTCACGCAAGATGTAAACTGACATAACAAATTTGTCCGCTTTGAATGGTCTAATGGATGCCGTTTACAGAATAGCGATATCTGTTCTTGATGCAGAGCTATTTGTTTGTAAACTTCGTGCTTCTATTTTTTTTCAAACGTCTGAATTTTTGAAAATCCTTTTAACAAAATTCAAGCCCTAAATCAAAATTCCACTTCCAACAGTCACTAGAATTTAACCTTTTTCTCTCAAATGCAACAAATTTCATTAAAATCGGTCCAGGGGTTATCTCAGAAAAACGTTTTTGCGTTTTTACATGTATTTGAATAGGCCGCGTCGGAGTTGGGCCCGACCTAAAGCTTCCTCTTAAGCACACAGCAACATTAAACGGCACTATAGTAACAGTTGTACTTATGCACGCCGGTTGCTCGTAAAGTAAGGTTCGCATTTCTGCATTAGGCTGCGCGGTAAACAATGTAGACGTGTCCACTGATTTATTCTTGGGCCAACTTTGTTGGCCCCTGGGGATTACTGTCTTAGATGTCTTAATCCAGTAAGATATATAACTTTACCGGAACTCACTGCTGTCCGGGTTAGCCAACCGCGAGCGAATTGAACGAAGCCGCCAGAGGGCATCCTCGAAGCAGTCGCCGTCGCCTCTCTCATAGCTCCCTCAAGAAATAAAGTTGAAATTATGGTCTTACTAGGAAACTTTCTCCTAATCTTTTCTTTTCGTTTCTTTTTTTTAAACGAAAAGTGAGAAGCGGGCCTCATCAGAAGAGTCTTGCGAAATTCATCACTTTATCGTGGCAGTGATCGAAACCCTGGACGTTTCCGTTTCCTCTTGTTTTTATCTTTCTCTGGTTTCGTCGTTTTCTTCGTCCTTTTTTTTCTGTCTTGCATAAGTGCGGACGCTGGTCCGCTTTCTTCGTCTTAATGTGTATTTACGTTTTGGTTATTTTGTACTCTTCAGCGCTAAACTTCCATCTTTGTACATAACTGTCCTCTATTTTCTTTCCCTGCGGTCCTGTTTCTTTTTCAGCTGAAGTGCTTGTCTCATTTTGAAGTACTATCAGAGTTCTACTTCTATCTTTGTTTTTTGTTTTCAAGCATGGTACTATTTCTCTTCTTGGCTGTTAATCAGCAGCAACGTGTGCAGAAGGCGACCAAGCCTGATCCGGTAGGGCTTACAGAGAATTTCGCGTAGGTAAAATACGCAAACGCGGAAGAAATTTGCTCTAATGCGGTGCAATTGAGACGACGTGAGTTTTCAATACGTCGAATGGTTTACTGTTATTTCCTTTTTATTTGTTCTTTTTCTCTTTTGAGAGCAGGAATTCAATGTCCCTCTGTGATTGTGATGTAGATGACGTTAGGATTCCGAGAACCGCGCGTATAACGAGCTTCCGATTTAGTGGGGGAAAGTTTCCTAATTTCGGAGGAAAGAGATTTATACGCGGAAAGTCGGGAAGTCGAAATCAAGTGAACGACATCTTGAGACGCATCGCACTACAAAGTGAAGGAGTGGGCGTTGTACAGCGGAGACTTCTCACGCCTGATGTTTTGTATTCGTTTCTAGATATCCTTGTGCAGTCGCTTTCCTTCCCCTGGCCACACAACTCAAACCACCTTTCTCTTTCTAGGCTCCGTCTTTTACACCTTGTGCTCGGTTTGCTCATCGTCTTGAATTTCCATCTCTCGCCATCCCCCGTGGTTTCCCTGGATTCCTCTCTCTCTTATTTCGTATATCTTGTGGGCAGCGCTTGGAAGTAAAATCGGATTTCCGTGACGAGTCCAGGTCCAGTGGCAATCCCAGAAGCTTACACGTAAATTGACTTCGTTGGGAGCCTTTGGAAAGGAATTCCGAGTAGTGATTTAACCAGAAGCGATGGTGGGAATGAGGCGCCGAAGTAAAGGGGAGTCGCTGACGAATTGCAAAAAAAAAACATAAGAAGAAAAAGGACCCCCGAGGTTATCATGTCGACTTGGGAATCTCCGTTTAGTTAAAGTTTTTTAGTAACCACTCTTGACACTGCAGCAAGTGTGTTGTGGGAACCATTTGTCGTTGGCCAATCGTCACTGTTAATAACATGTCCACCGTCGCGACTATAGCTGCCATAAGAGTAGCAAATGGAGAAATGGGCTTACTTCTCAAGTTATGTGGACCTAGGATCAGTGGGGGCTGCAGCTCTGGCCGATAGACAGCTGAGTAGCAACTGCTACAAACTTGTTACTTCACTTCTCGGACAGCAGGGACGGCTTCTAGCTCGGCCCTTACCGTGCGAAGCAATAAGACACGTAATCAACATGCGTGGCAAGCTTTCACATAAAATTTGAAGCTATGGGGTTTAACGTTTCGAAACAGCGCAGCGGGTGTGTAAGGGACGCAGTAGTGGGGTGAGTTGAGTTGAGTTGAGTTGTTGTAGGCTACTGGTGGGATTAGCCTTGCAGTTGCTGCCGGCAATTGCTCCACCGTAGCGACACTTAAAATAATTAAATCGCGTAATCCGACACAGACCTCCCAATTACAAATGTTCACTCCTCAATTCACCATGTGGAAGCCAAAATCCGTGTCCTGTAAGTAATTTAACAGAAGGCGAGAGACCTCCTTCCTACACAACCGGTTCCCGCGCGGGAAAACTTTGTCCTGAAGCGAACTGTGAGGAAGTGCTCCGGATCAGCTTTGTCCACCTGGGGCTTCTCTAACGTTCACCTAAATAACGGCACACGAATGTTCGCGAGCGCAAGCACTGCTCTCGAACATCAGCGCACTCCGTCGCGCGAATAGCTGCAGCCGCGCAATATCTGCCTATCGTAGCGAGAGTATATTGCGTTCCGCCTGAATTATGCAGACGCGATTACGGCGGCGGGGCTTTCGTCTGGCCGTAGAGATAAAACGGGAGGTAGGGGAGCTGGGAGCCGCGTGGTATAGGCAAGAGGGGTTTCCAGTCGTCCGCGCCCTGCCAACGTATGTAATAGTATTTTTGGTTCTATATTAACGGGCCACGAGTGGTCGCTTCCCCCATTCAAGGCCGACGCGGAGGCGGCAAGCTCAAAGACGCGATGCCGGCCTTCATCCAACCACTCTCTGGCGAATCACACCCCTGGCTCGCTTCCCCCCCCCCCTCTTGCTTCCACCGACTCGGCAATCTCTCGACTGCATTCCCCGTATGTTCAGTTGAGAGGGTAGCCCCTCCTCGCTGCGGGAGCGGGGGGGGGGGGGGGGGGGGCAGGCGTATAGTTAGCGGAAAGCGTGCAACCATGTCGTATATAGCAGCTCGGGTGTGTCAATGCCGTATATACCGTGGGGGAAAGGCGTGTAGAGGGAGGGGGGGTGGCGGCTGCTGTTCCATATGACGGCGCTTGCACGAGTCGGCCCGCCTAACGCTGACCGAGCGTCGTTGCGGGGCTTAGTCGATATATGCTAATGGCGGGCGCCGCGGAATAGCTAACGAGACCATCAGCGCCCTGCGTCGGCGCCAGAGGTTGGCAGCGGAAGAAGGTGATTCCTCACGCGGACCGAGACTGCGGCCGGTAGTCGGCCACGCTATACACGCACCGCGTACATCTCGCACGCTATAGTTATCTGGCGTTTCGCTGTTGGGGCAACTTCCTTTTCTTTCTTCATTTTTTATCTTGCCGGCGACTACGCTTACCATACATTGTAGGTGAACACCACTCGGAACTGTGCTCGAGTGGCGGAATACGGTTCGTCTTTTATCTCTCTCTCTCTCTCTTTCTATCTCTCTCTCACCCACCGCGTTCCTCTCTCAAATCGCCATTATGTGCGGACAGTAGTGAGGACAGCCGTGGTTGTTGCGGTTATCGTAATGTCTGGAAACGGGAAGGGAGAGGGGGCAGATGAGATAGCTTTCCTTCTTTCGAGTCTTTGGGATGTCTTTCACAGGTAATCTATGGTCGGTAAGCGGTGGGCACGTGACCCCCTCCTGCTTTTTGCACTTCCCCTCTCTCCCCTACTTGCCATACAAGTTTACTTGCTATAGTTTTGCTTTCTTGCTTCATCGATTCTCCGCCTTTTGGCTTAAAAATCAGACCGTAGTTCCGGCCAGCAGGGGTGGTGTTGGTCCGGTCTCTTTGGCCGGGGTTGGATGCCGGACCCTTCAGACGGGGTTGGTGATGATGATAGGGGGGGGAGGGTCCATTTCTCACTGGTCTCTCTTTCTCGTCATCTTTTTCTACCGTACTTCTAGCACCTAGAGCTCTCTATGACGGGACCTTCGTATCGCGTGCATAGAAACCGAGGTTTAATACCTTCCGCAGACAACATACTGGGGACGGAGCTAGCCTGGGTGTCACCGGAGGTCGTGACCCATGTCGGTCCGATGACGGACGGCAGACCCCACTGGCGACAAAGCTCGCGTCCGCCTTCCCATGGAAGGGAATGGCACGCGGTAACCGAGTTAAGCCCTGGCTTTGGCCAGGGTGAGCGTGAGGCGCCCGAAAACCGACCGCAGGTCCGAGCGGCGTCATTTTGGCGTCGTCACTATTGTAGGAGTGGGGCCGACGTCGAACCGGCCCACCACGAGCACTGCTGTCCCCGTAACACCTTCGGGTCGGAGTCTTGTCCCGAGAAGTTCCATTCGCTCCCATTCTTGTACTCATCGTTTTCGATTACACACTGAACTTCATTTGCCAACCAAAGTTTGAGCGCCATTCGTCTGTCCACGCGTATATGCCCTGCTTCCGTGCGTTCCCGGTCTCTGTTCTTATAGCGCACGAAGAAAAAAACATGAACAGCCACCACGTAGCTCCTTTCATAACCCTCTTGAAACCCTTGAACGACTCGTCGCCCGTTGAGGAGAAAGCTCAATCGACGCGTCTTACCCAATCGTTGGCGTTGGCAGCGCATGTTCTTTGAAGTCCAGTTCGCGTACCTCGGTGCTGTGCTTGAAAGTGCAGCGCCCAAAAGAGGTAAAGTATAATCTCATCATTAGGTTGCAAACATTATCCTTTATTCAAACTTTGAATGCAGCCTCATCGATTCTGATATCTGAAGTGGCCAAAACGACATATATGTGTGGGTGCAGCTGGGGTTGAATCATCTTGGAACTAAATAGTACGAAATGGCACTGAAGAGCGTTCCACTTCTTCAAAGTTGTTTTCTTACCGTATATACTCAAGAAAGCCGCTCTTTATTGGATTTTACTTTCTCGTGAAAGCGCAAGGAAAAAACGAAAGCGCCTCCTTTCTTTCAATCACCGCTGCGCGTCGCATCGCGCGATTGTGCAAGAAGTTCTGCATAGGTCGGAGGTGGGATGTGCATACCGAGCAGCGCGAGGTTTTGTGGCGTTGTACCCACATTGACACCGCCGAAGATGCCATCGTCTAACGTGCGTACTGCTATTGCGCCGTTTGGACAAACCGAACCATCACACTGGCGTTCAGTTCCAGCTACTCCTTATAGTAACGATGGAAAGAAAGCCTGGCTTGCATTGACAGGTCCTGCGGGCAGTGCGCGATTGTTCATGAACAAAGCAAGTTCTTGATGGAAAAATAAGAATAAAGCAAGAGAACTTATATATATATATATATATATATATATATATATATATATATATATATATATATATATATATATATATATATATAATATAGAGCGCGTATACATAAAACGTTCTTACGGTATCGTTGTTCGTAAGAGAAGCTTTGAGTCAATCCTGATGCTGGACATATGACTGGCGAAGGCGACCAGCCAAAGGCAAAGCGCACTTCAGAAGGAAAAGCTGCGGAAATGAAACACCTGTCGTAGCAGCCTCGCTCTATAATGATGAAAGCACAGCGGAATATGAGCAGCCTAAGGTGTAATTCTCGCGCTAAAAATGCGATTGAAGATCGCGCACTTAATCAATGTTACGCAAGATGCATAAACTTTTAGAAAAAGGAGTTTGCACAGTATATACCCTTATAATAATTCCATCGACTGATCTGCTTTGTAAAGGAACTTATTCTTTCGTCTTTAAGGAGGAGATAAGTAATTGATAAGTCTTTATCTTTTGGTCTTTTTGGAGGCATGAACGCAAGTGGGTTCGTGACAGAAAGTATGTAGGGTGCAGTTGACAAAACGTGCAGGTGTGTTAGGTAAATAGAAGTCCCCTTGCCATCCTATAAATTTCGCAAGAAAAAAAAAGATCTCTAAACTTTCTATAAAAGGCCGAGAAACAACTTTCGGGATGGCATTCCACCTAAACTAGTCCTTTGTCATCCCTTTAGAAGATTGTTCTCCTCATCAAAATCAATGAACTCGGACATTTTCCCAAGACATCGCTTTAGATTGGAGACAGCGCAGGGGGGCCAAGCAATGGCGTCAAACAGAGAGCTTGCCAGTGGAACGCGTTTTCGTAATTTTCACGAGTTCGTGTTAGGTTAGGTTAGCCTGGGGCTAGATCAAATTAGGTTAGGCCAGGGGGCGCGCAACCGTTTCACTTCGTGCTCTAACGCGTCGCTTCGAAGTGCGCCCTCAGTAGTGCGCTGGACGCAGTGCGCTAATTCTGCGCATAAGCATTCACTTCGCACCGCCAAAGTTCTCGAAAAACTACAAAGCCCTCGACAGCGAAAAGGAAACAATAAATAAAGCAAGGACGCCTGCGATTAACCTAGAAAGACGTTCTCTAACGCGTGAGGAAGTTCCGCAGAGGGCTGACCTTCTCGAGGTCTCCTTATACTTCGCGCACGGTGCCGTGACTTTGACTTCTCGCGATAATGGAGGAAAATTGAGTGGAAGATGGAGAGTTATAATGGAGCTCTCGGGCCTGCCTGCCTGCCTGCCTGCCTGCCTGCCCGTCTAGCGATTCTGGAAATAGCGTGAAGGTGAGAACGAACGACAAATTCAGAAAAAAAAAAGAAATGAAGGGAGTTCGAAAGGAGGACGCAGAAACGCCCCACAAGGCGCGAGTACAGGCGTTGGCCTTTTGGAAGCGGCGCTCGAGAGCAACCGATCTCTCTCTCTCTCTCTCTCTCTCTCTCTCTCTCTCTCTCTCTCTGCGGCACGCGCCTCGCTCCGTTGCCGAGCCGAGGCTCGAAGTTTTCGCCCGTTTTGTTTGTTTCTATTACCTCCCGGGAAGCCGAGTCGAAACGCGTTTATTTTGAGTGAGCGTCGCCTACCTCCTCCTCCGCCCAGCAACCCAACCCTTCACGAATACGCGTTGCCCTCGCTGCTGGGACGGAAGAACGAACATAATAATAATCATAATATAGGTAAAAAAAAAGAGGAAGGTGGCGGCGCAAAGAACTAGAAAGGGAGAAGGAGGAGGAGGGAGCGGGAGGTTATTTATCTCGAGTGTTTCGGATCTCTCAAGACGGACGGGAGGAGGGGAGGGAGGACCCCGGGTTTGCTTCGCCTCGTGCGAAACCGGGAGGAAGGCAACACGAAGTAAGCGTCGACTAAACAGGCGGAATGCAGCCGAAAGGAAATGGAAAGTAAATGATCAGCAGCGAAACAGAAAAGCACATAGAAAGGTAACCGAAGAAAAAAAGATATGAAAAAAAGTTAGGTGGAGGCGGAGAGACCAAGAGAGAGATGCAGACAGGCAAGCTCGTGTGCAGACCGAGGTCGAAGGCTTCCCTTCGTTTTTGTTTTCTTTAACACTTGCGCGCTTTCTGCAGACCTTCTTTTGCAGTTTTGCATCGAGCTTTTTTTTTTCTCCGCCTTTTTCGCAGCTTTTCTCTCGCGACTTGTGCAGATTTTAGTCTAGGCTTTCTGCAGTTCTCAAGGTGAATTCCGCAGACTTTCCTCTGCGCCTTCTGCAGTTTCTTCTGTGCCTTCTGCCGTTTCCTTCTGCCCGCTTCTCCCAAGCTGCTGCATTTTCTATTCCGTGATTTCTGCGGAATTACTTCTGCAGTTTTCGTCTGCGCCTTCTGCGGTTATCCTAATTTTGTAAACACCTTGTTGCCAAAGACGCCCTTTGCTTTCTTCGCGTTTTTCCAGTCCTACCTTCCCTCCAGAAAGGGGCTCTTCGTTTCTTTTTTTTTTGCGCCGGTTTCGCTGGCCCGTAACGTCCGCCGGTCGAGGGGCACAGGGTGATGGAAGTCTTGTCGGCAACCTTGCGCTCAGCAGCCTCTTCCGTGTTATGCGCCCCGAAACGAAGTGACAACAAAAGCGAGAGAAAAGTTTCCACTTGACCCAGGTTTACCGACCTCAGTCGTTCCCTGCGCCCCTTTCTTTATCTTCGTTTATTTTTTCTCTAGACCTCTGTTGACGTCTGGCGTGGAAGGGGATGGCTTGCAAACCGCCCGCGCATTTCGTCCAAACCCGCGTTCCTTGTTCAACTAGAAAAAAAAAGTGCCGTAACGCGCCCAGACACTTTCCCTGTCGAGAGCTGTGAAACCACGCCTGCCCAGAGCTCTGGCTTTCCTAACTACAGGGTGTGCATCCTGAGTTCCCCGGAAGTAAACGTTTCCGATCGTTCTTTCCGCTTTGGCGCATGACGTGAAGCGCTGCTTTGCAAAAGCATCGGCGAGGAAAGCGCCTGTCGTTGGTTGCTTCGAGGTGCGAAAATATAGAGTCCGTTTACTAGCGGAAAGGCGTAGACGCAGCACTGAACAGGCCTGTCAAGCTGAGAGCCGTTGGGTGGGTTGGTTACACGTGGGAAGAACAGGCGTGGTGGTATGCGTTCGAGGTGACCAGTGGAGGAGCGAATGGACAATGAAGTTTTGAATCACAGTGAAACCTTCATATTGAGGACCCTGACGTAACATATTGTCCAATACAACGAAGTAAATGCAAAGTTCGCGGTTGGCCATTGGTAATTTCAGTGACTGATATGCCTCTTTAACGAAGCGGAAGATCAGGACTCGAACCTGTAACATTTACAGCGAAGCGATAGCTTTACTTTCATAAAACTCAATGTTTTTTAGCTAGGAAAAAGAAGAAAAACGACAATATTTGTAAAAGCAACTCACAAATTCACTCTTGCGTGCATTTGTGTTAGTTGATTCACAATAAAACTGGTATTTTTAAAGCTTTTGTTTGCTTGTGCGGATATGAACCGTAAGCAACGGCTGCTTTAAGGTAGAGGCTTGGTCACTTACGATACAAAAGAAAGTCTGGACAGAACGGATGCAGCCGTATGCTGCCAGAGTATCGAGACGATCGCCAGTGGTGACATCTGTATTACTGTTGCAACGAACATCGAGTATAACAAAAACAAGTTTGCTCTCACTGCAATTTCACTATTTCGCCACGGTTTAAACGCAGTATGGCACTCTTCAAATGTTAGTCTCGCGTTCGGCGTTTTTCAAAAGGAGCTTCGTACGGTTTATGTGACGACTTTAGCGCTCGTTTTACAATGCCTCGAAGGCAAAACACACTTGTGGGGCTAATGTAAAAAAAAAAAAAACACGAGGCTTCTGCCTGTATACGCCGAATAATGAAGTGAAGTTACGATGATTCCACGTGTTTCACCTATGTTGGCAAAAAAAAAAGAAGAATGGTTTTATTGGAATGGACAAAAGGGTGAAATTCTCATTGTTGCCACCTCCATGCATAATTCACAGACGGCATTCGCCGACGCTGTCGACAACAGGCGGGGTAAATATTGCCCGTTTCCTCGAACTATGCGCCAGACAGCCCTCTGCACTTTGAAACAGTCTGACCGCGACGCATAAGCCTCTCGCGCGACTGTCTACATAAACAATGCGACTGCGCATCGACTTATACGGCTCGTCTGCATTCATCGAATGCACACTTGCACAGTTCTGTAAGCGAAGCTGTATACATTACAAACGCGGCTATTCGGTGAATCTACACTTTTTTGTGGGAGAATGCGCCCCTCTTGACGCAGTAGCTGCGCATGCTTTAAATCTTGCAAAACGAAGCGCGCCCTTGCAACAACAACAGCGAAAAAATAGCGCAGAGTCCTGACAGAGCCGAATTTTCACCCTTTGCTTGTTTCTATCGGTGCGAACAGGGGTAACGCACATAATTTTTTTTTTATTCCACCGCAATCGGCTAGGCCTTCAATACGTTCCGTGAATCTTCGGATTCTTTTGTACCTCTCTCGTCACTCTAGGAAAATCACCGTGCATGCGTCGATTTTTCGTTCGCCTCTTATAACCGAATGTTGTGGTGACGGCGCTAACTTGTCGAAGCCAGAACCCCCTTGAATAGTTTGTTGTCCGGCAACGTAAAGCTGGGGCGCTATAACGTAAAACTATTCCAAACTTTTCTATTCCAATTCTGCAATCAACCCTCCGCAATTGGTCAAAAACTTTTTTCGACCACCCCCCATTTCACCTGTCTGTCACGCGACGTTACAAAAACCGCAATACCTCCCCATCTGATATGATGCGTGCACACTGATTATGCATGATTTGACAGAAAAAAGAAAAACAGTTATTTCTGATTCGACCCCTTTTCGCCATTAGCCCTCGGCTATTGGTAAAATGTTTTCGGGCTGCACCCACTTCACCTGCCTGTCACGCGACGTCACAAAACCGCACGAACTCACCGCGTCAAAGTGACGTGTACGCGATAAAGATGCATTAATATGCCGAACAAAACTGAATTTTTTTCGGAATAGCCGCAGGCTGCCCCGTTCCGAAAGGAATAAAAGATAGCTGCCGCCGATCGCTGAGACGCTGGCTACTCGCACCTGCTGGAGAGCATGGGTGTATTTGCGTATAATAAAGCTTCTTGCGTGACCGTGTAACGTTTTTAAGCACTTTCGACACGTTTACTACCTCATTCTGCCAACTCTTCTTTGCTGAGGGTCAATTTTAGCGTCATTCTTAAGCTTCCGTTGCATGCCGCCGCGATTTTCCACCAGCCACCACAAGCTAAGTAAGGGAAAGCCGACCAATCGCAGACGCCGGCACCACCCCCTTCATCCGGTTATCGGTTTTCAGTGCACTAGCTCTGCCCTAGTGAATCCCTCGCCACTTGAGCGTTCTCCTCGCCTCTTGTCAGCCAATTAGATACAACAAGCCGCTCAGTGTAGGCAATGTTATTCGTTTTTCAAGCAAACAAAAGGGACCTCCTATGAACGAGGAGAGCGTTTGATTGGTCTGTTCAGACAAGCCTATGGGTGACCGCCCGGTGCTTGCGTCAGTGGTTACGCAAATTTGACGTCAGGAAATTGGAATAGAAACATATTGGAATAGTTTTACGTTATAGGGCCCCTGAACTCACAATTTTTTTTTTTTTACGTTCGTAAGACGTGTTTCCTCTTCGTCGGTCGCCTTCGCTAATGACATGTCCCATGTCGCCATTGGCCAATATCTGTTCCTTAACAATTATAGATTTTAAATGCGTCCCTTGAAGCTGTATTCACAAAGCTTTTTTGTTCGAAAGCACCGATTGCGATTGGCTGGCCGCCTTCATGACGAATATGGCCTACATCTCGACTGGCTGACATATGCATGCTGCTATAAACAGTTGTAGCAGAACGCATATTTTTCTCGGGGAGGGTAGGGGGGGGGCGGAATACGGGCCCTGTAGTTGTCTCTGTTTTAGCTCGGAAAACAATAATTATAAATCAGCAAAAGGAAAAAAGCAGTTTTTGTTAGGCCAAGTGATACTTGTAACAGTTAAACCGCTGGCCCTTTTTAGATAAACGCGATTTACACCAAGACAAAAAGAAAAGTCGGAGTTGGCCTCAATTAATTGTATTCAATAGACTGATGAGACTGCAACATAAATTTTTAAGGGTGTGCGAAGCTGGCTGATGAGAGCCATCGTTATAGGCCGATGAAGATGACGATCACCTATAATTTCGCTTTATCGCAAGAATATGTGTAAATTATTTTCTGTGTGAAGTGGTACTGGCCACCGCTATCTTCAGGTCGCTTTCACTATCGATGGCACGTACGCCGCCAACGCCAAGAAACTCCAAGTCGCCTAATGCATATCGGCAATAGAGACATAGAGAGAAATAAATGAGATGCGAAAGGCAGGGAGGTCAACCGGAAGATAGATATCCGAAATGGGTTTGTCAAAAATTTTTTCAGCGTTTCGCCTTCCACACGGAAGCCCTGTTCACTCTTGTTCGCCTTATTTAACCGAAACGTTTAAAAAAATGTCGACAAGCCTATTTTGGTCGGCGTTTTTTTATTATTATTGTGCCTTTACTTTTCGACCAGACGATATTTCTTCAAACTTGTCATTTCATAGATATCCAATTCGCTACCCTGCGCTGAGGAACGACTAAGGGGCGACAGAAAGATAAAGAAAAATTCTCGCACATAGAGTGGGAGATGCAAAACACACACACACACACCCTGCGCTGCCCTGCGCTACACATACCCTGCGCTACCCTGCGCTGAGGAACGAGTAAGGGGCGACAGAAAGATAAAGAAAAATTCACGCACATAGAGAGGGAGATGCAAAACACACACACACACACACACACACACACACACACACACACACACACACACACACACACACACACACACACACACACACACACACACGCACGCACGCACACGCACACACACACGCACGTACACGCACACACACACGCACGCACACGCACACACACACACACACAACGGAACGCCGTAGTGTCACAGTCGTTCAAACAGGTCGCTTGACCTGAGGAACTTTAGTAGCGCCTTCTTCGCCTTATGGTGTGAAGACTGCATCAGTCGGCACTCCAAGATCGTCTGCTCAGAAAGAGGCCGACTGTTGAGGCGTGCCAACACCGTCACGAGCGACTGTCTCTAGAAGCTGTAAGCGGGGACAATGACAGTGGATATGCTCGATTGTTTCCTGGCTACCCCATTGCAACTATCACAGGCAGCACTGTCAGCCATTTCGATGAGGCAAGCAAATGCATTTGTAAAACATACTCCACGCCGCAGTCGGCAGAGGACAATTGTCTGGATTCGGTATAGCCGAGGTAGGTGGCTGCGCAGCGTTTCTCCAGAAAACCCCGATGTCTGAGATCACACTCTTCCCGGGGTTATATTAAGCGAAAACATTCACTATGACCGAATTCGTGTAACTCTGACCACGAAGACTTACTGGCCACGATATCAGCAGTGAATTCTGCGTCTGAATGTAGGACGCGCGGGGCACCTCTTCATTCGAGGCTGCGTGCTAAAGCCGCGAAGTATTCGGTCATTATCCAAGTTTTCGCAACGCGCAATATTTCGCGGGCATGCGCATGCGAATCACCAGGCAATGTGCCTTTCGCAAGCTTTCAACACCTGTCGGAGTTGCACCTTGTAAACGCGTTATCTCAGAGGAAGTACTTCTCCAAGTCCTTTGCTCTGAACAACTTTGACGTGAGATCACGTGTAGCATTCAAAGAACCTATGGAAAGAAAACACTGTCGCTCAGCAAAGGAATGGGAGGGCGAAAGAATGACCTGTAGTTGCCGCATCTTGAAAGGCATGAACCACAGTAACACAAGCGCCCACACAGGGAGATGCCATTCTGTCATGCTCTTTTCCCTGTGGGTTTTGTTCGCTTATAACGTTTGGTACACAATCCTTTCGGGAGCCGACGGCTCGTACAAAGTGCGCGTCTTGTACGAGGAACGCGACGAGAGTGCCACCCAACTCAAGTTCCTCCAACATAAACCTCTTTTATAAAGCACAAGTCTTCACTGTACACAGGACAGGCACTGTCAGACGTTGTTTTCGGAAGGCGGAGAAAAGTGCGTTATAACACAGCCAAGAGCTAATCGCTTAAAGTGTCTTCACACTTATAGCTCCGTCGTTGTTTCTTTTCTTTCGTCTGAAAAATGCCTGAAGCAGACGACGCTGCAAAAACATTAGCGCGCGTGCATATACCTTCGTTGTTCATGTGCGCATAGCAGACGTGCACGGTACCAGACGACGCTGCGGGGACATGGAATCTCAAGAACCTCCTCGTTTGCGTTATTGTGTGCACGCATCGTCGACAGGGAACACGATCCACGCATGCCCTGTTTTCTTTCTCCTACTTCTTTTCGAGCGAAAGATTAGTAACGAAAACTGAGCGTGTTGTATCGGGTGTCCTCACTTTCAGCGCGACGCGAGCAACGGCCACTTTCCTTTGTGTCCCCGGAAAAATAAGCAGCGCAATCTTGTTCCAGTCCCGCAGTTCGCGTTGACACACGACTCCCATTCCTGCAGCGCCCGCACGAGAGAGTTTCGAGGCCTACATTCTAAGAAAACTTTAGAGAAGCTACGAAGAAGAATCCAGAGGAAGCGACACTGTGGAAGAGCGTCATGCACGAGCTGAGCAGACGGCGCAAAGTGAGCAGCAGAAATATTTCGTGACAGCCCCGCTCCCACCCCCTTTTTAGTCGTCTGCTTGTTCTTACGTCTTGCAGTACTTTCTTGCTTTTTTTATTTATCGTCTGCACTTCAGGCTTTCTGGCCGTCTGTCGCCATCTCTTGCGTGATACGGTTCTGTCGACAAGCACCTCAGACCTACTTTTCAAACTTTTTTTTCGTTGTTATTCGTCATTCGGGCTCTTGCGAACGGAACCGTCAACGCGACAGGAAGCAAATGGGAACTGACAGGCGCCAGACTCGAACGTCGCAGTTTCTATGTTTCCTTTATGTTTTTTTATCTTTGTTCTTCGCGACATTGTGAGGAGAAGTGAAAAAGAAAGAAATAAAGGAAAGTAATGACCCTTCGTTCCGTTCCAGAGCGGCAGCAGATGCATCGCCTGAAGGCTTGCTTCGTGTTCTGCAGGTGAGTCACTTCACCCGATGTCCATGGCGCTCCCTCTTGACTTCGATGGCGAACTTGTGAGCACCAGGGAGCCGACGAGCCTATACGATACCGCGCAATGCATTTTCGTCTAATGTGCTATCCCGCCTATCTCGATTTTTGTTTCGTTCGCAAGTCTTGCATGTCAGGAGGTTCTGTTCAGTACTTAAGTGAACAGTGTTTTCATTCATTCATTCATTCATTCATTCATTCATTCATTCATTCATTCATTCATTCATTCATTCATTCATAGTTCCGAAATGCAGGTTACTAGTAAAGTGCCTTTGTTATTTTAAAAAGTGCCTTTTCTTATTCGACATCATTCATTCATTCATTGATTCATTCAGCATTCCGAAATGCAGGTTACTAGCAAAGTGCCTTTGTTATATTAAAGAAGTGCCTTTTTTATTCGACATTACATATAGTCTGAACTGGTATTTTTGTGACTGGAGACATACGTCATTCATTCATTCATTCATTCATTCATTCATTCATTCATTCATTCATTCATTCATTCATTCATTCATTCATTCATTCATTCATTCATTCTTTCTTTCATTCATTCATTCATTCATTGCAGGTTACAAGACGGGTAAAACGGAGATTTGTCAAGTTGACACCCAAAAAAAAAATTGCAAGTTAATCTGGGTTAGGTCATTGCACTTACAGCGAAAGAGCGCAAGTCTAGCAATTCACAAAAACTTGTTAAGCCAGGAAAGATGCAAAACGAAGTACTGGTGGCAACGCAACACTAGTTCCCGCACTAATTCCCGCGCAACGCTTGCACGGGAAGCTGCGCCGAATACGTCCTTTAAATTCATAATGTCAAAAATTATTCGATATCGATAAACAAAATCCCATTACATTCTTAGACAGCTAAGTCATGGCCAAGCGTGGTCTGGGAACCTTTGCTTTACAAAGCTTGTCCAAACACACAAAAATACTTTTGAGCTTGCGACATAACACTTGCATACCAGTGTTGCGGTTCGGACGCTAAATCCAGAACGATATACTTTGCTATCCATTTGCCTTGCTGGTAACCAACCTAGTTATTTCTGCCAAACATAAATTAAAGTATAGCAGGTAACGAATACTTCACAACCTAATCGGATATACAGTTGCTCTTTCGTATCAGTTTTATAAAAGATGCGTTCAGTCGAAATAAGAGGCTTTGTGTTCAGTGTTCTGACGGGCGTGGCAGAAAGCGATAGCAAATCAAACTGAAAAAAAAAAGTTCTCTAATTTTGTTCGTCTGGATCGTTTCGTTCGTCTGCTACTCTTTTGCGCTACATCCGCCATGAATTTCAACCGAGTGGCCTAGTTTGTTACATCTTGCTGCTGCATTGACGTGGTTTTTGAAGCGCATCACTTTGTCTGGCGTTTTTATTAAGGCTTCTGCGCAGCACTGCACAGTTCTCTGAAGTGTACGATTCTGCAGGCGGCAAGCGAAAAAAAAAAATAACACACGCTGGCACTTTTGCGATGTGCAAAGGCGAAGCAGAAGGGACCCGAAAAGGTGGGCCCGAAATCGCTGCGTTCGAAACGACAAATCTCCTAAAAGAATAAAAGAAAACAGAAAGAAGAACATGCATTGCGCCGATTTGAGGAAAGCTTCAAGCGTCGTCGAAAACATCGGTAGCCGGCCCGAAAGCGTGCGATGCCGGCGTCGACTGGGGGACCAGAAAACACGGTTGTTCTGAGAGGCACTTAGGACTTCGCTTTTACCGACACGGTTGTTTTGAGCAGCACTTAAGGCTTCGCTTCGACTGGTTGCGTCTTGTTATAAAGCGAATAGATTTCTTCGGCTCTTTGGTTCTTTTTCGCGGTGCTCGGTGTGGTTGGCCTTTCACCGCCCAAAAAACAAACACAATCTCGCCGATTTGACATTTTATGCGCTTGCGCATAAAATTTCGCATACGCAAGTGTAGTTGACGTCGACGTGATGCGAAGCATTCACGATTTGTAGAGAACGGTCGTACGAATAATGTAACGGTCGTATAGCGAATGGTCATGTAGATATTATGTGCTGTAGGTGTTTAGATTTATAATAAGTAAGTCGTAATGGCCCTAATGTGAAATGTATAAGACTGAAAGCAAAATCAAACCCAATGCATATGCCGAGTGGCACATTCCCAATGGTCAAATGCTGTGTCGCACCTGTAGCACAATTTTTTTTTATAAACTGCCCCATCACGGGATCGACCAACGAAAACGGCGAGATGCCCCGGTCGCGAACAAAGCAGCCGCCCTCAGAGAAGAATGTTTCGCACTAAAATGCACCGTTTGAAAGAGCGCGAGTGGTATCGCACAACCGACTTTAGGGGCACGTTCCTCTCCGAACGCCTACTAGATACGTTGACTGCGGTATAAAAAGTCCCACACAGGGATATGGTGCCTCAGAAAGGCTGGCGTATACGCTTCGGCATAGATGAACCTAGCTTCGTCTACGATACATCCACTTTTTTTTTATTATTTATTCTTTATTCAGACATATCCCCGCTTAGCCCGAAAGCGTTACAGCAGGGGGGTTACAAGCATGAAAAGAATAGATCTTGATTCACACTGCACACCTGTCCACATGACAGTCGATTCCACTGAGCGATAGTTTTTACAAAAAAAGAATTGGCCAGCTCGAAACGTATAGGCCACCTTTTCTGAGGCACCTTATCCCTGTTTTTAACGTTTATGTTGTCAGTGCGCAGCTCCATCTGCCGGCCCCCTCCTTGGTTTAAGAGTTACTAGCTGCTCCGCCTGCGTGCCCGAGCACACCGCGGCTTTCCTCGCCCTCCCCTGCCTCTCTCTACCTCCTCTTTCCATTCCCTCTTTCCTGTTCTTCCCGTGTAGGGTAGCCAACCAGACGCATTTCTGGTTAACATCCCTGCCTTCTCTCTTTACCTCTTCCTCCTCCAACTAGTTCTTTGGAAAGCCCGTTCCGCGGGAGCTTTGGAGCGCCCGGGAAGAACAGCCCTCCTCTTCTACCGCCGCCCTCTCCCCTCGTGTTTGCTGTGGGAGAGCGTTAGTTGGCGTGAGAGGAGGACGGCAGTAGCCGACGCTCGAGCCACTGGAGGCAACAGACATATTACCATTCAGCTTATATCATTAGCCACTATTAGCCACTATTAGCCACCATTAGCCACCATTAGCCACATTAGCCACCATTAGCCACCACTATTAGCCACCATTAGCCACTATACTATTGCTACAAATGCACTGTTTAACAGCTGGTGTTGTCCATGGAATCACGCAATGAGACAATAAACGCCACCTGAATATACTCACCAGTGGCGTAGCCAGAAATTTTGTTCGGGGGGGGCTACGCCACTGGCCCCATGTGTGTATGTATATATATATATATATATATATATATATATATATTTATATATATATATATGTATATATATATATATATATATTTATATATATATATATGTATATATATATATATATATATATATATATATATATATATATATATATATATATATATATATATATATATATATATACACATGGGGCCAGTGGCGTAGCCAGAAATATTGTTGTTGCCTTTAAAAGAAAAAACTTTAATTCTAGTGACTACGGGTTTCAAATTTTTTATTTAGGTGGTCAATTATTTATTAAAAATTGGCCAAATCGAAAATTTTCAGAAAACGAAACTATCAGGTTTAAAACTCCGTGACTTAACAATGAAAAATGATATCACAATTCTGTGAATTGCATCTAATAGTACATCTACAGCGGACAAAATGGATATGTTACACATGAATCTCAAAAAAATTTAGTATTGTGGAACTACGGCTTGTACAGAACCCTTGTACACAACGTAACCAATTCACGTAAGATACAAATTGACATAGCAAACTTGTCCGCTTTGACTGTTATAATAGATGCCGTTTACAGAACCACAATGTCTGTTATTCATACATAGCTATTAGTTTGTAAACGTCGTGCTTCTATATTTTCGAACTTTCGAATTTTTCAAAATATTTTAAACGACATTCAGGCCCTAAATCGAAGTTGTGTTTCCAACAGAACTAGGATTTAACTTTCTCTCTCAAGTGCAAAGAATTTCAATAAAAGCGATTAGCAGGATTATCTAAGAAAAGGGTTTCTGCGTTTTACAAGTATTTGAATAGGCCACGTCGGATTGGGCCCGAGCTAAAGCTTCCTCTTGAACAATTTTTCAAGGGATCAAATCCATGAATAATAACTGCATTGTCATTGCCAAAGATGCTGCAAACGAATTCTTGAACGCTACGCACAGTCAAAACAATAAAATATGTATTTTTTCATAAAATAATATACTCGTATGTGCCAAAAATATTGCCCAAAATAACTGATATCAATGCTTCCATATTTTTGTCCATTTAATTAAAGAAAGTATCACACGAACTTTAGAACTATATCAGTTCGAAACCAGGAAAGCAGTGCATGCCACTGATATGAAAAATTAAAAGGCAATGAACTGAACAAGTCGAGGACAAATATGTTAATGAAACTTTGTCATTCAAGAACCGTGCCTACATTCTTGTATATATGCAATGGCCAACGAAAAATGTCAATGACGCTGTAATTTGTTTTAATGTATTACGCAGAAGCAGCTGTCACCGGTCGTCTATCGTGAGTAATTGCACCGAAATCAGTCGCAACAGAGGGCACGTATAACCAGCAGGAATTCTGCAAGATATACGAGGGCAAGTCAAATGAATGTGAGCCAACAACGGGGTACTTCTTTTAAAAGTAGTCTTCATGAGAATTTAGACATTTGTCCCATTGACTAACGAGTCGCGTGATTCCCGTCTTATAAAACTCCTTGGGTTGCTGCTTCAAAAAGTCTGTATCTGGTTCCCTTGAGCAGTTTTTTTCGGTTGCCCCAAAATGTAGAAGTCGCAAGGTGACAGGTCTGAGCTGTATGGCGGATGCTGCAGCGTTTCCCACTTGAACTTTGCCAGTTTTGTATTAACCACATAAGCGACGTGGGGACAGGCATTGTCGTGGAACAAGATGACCCCATTCGTCAATTTTACACGTTGTTCGTTCTTGATTGCGACACACTGCCGTTCTGGCGTTTCACAATATCGGAAACAATTGATAGCCTCTCAAGATTTAGCAAATTCTATCAGTAATGGACCCTGACGACCGAAAGAAAAGTCAACAACACCTTTCCAGCGGAAATGATGGCCTTTGCGTTCTTTGGGCCTGGTAAATTCGAATGTTTCCTCTGTAAGCTTTGCCGTCATGTTTCAGGCTCGTAGTAGTGGCACCAAGGTTCATCCCCGATCACAATTGCAAAGATGAAGTCGTCATCCTCATTGTGATACCCGATCAGATGAGTCAAGATAGCGCGAAACTTCTCCGTCTTCTCGCTATGGATCAAAATCTTGGGGATCCATTGCGCACCAAAGAGCCGATAACCGAGAAGCTCATGAATTAAGGCGTGAACCGAACCGTGACTGATGTTCAGACGGTCTGCCAGTTCATCGATGCTTATCCTCCGTTCTTGTTTCATCAGCTCATGAACCTTTGAAATTGTGTGGGGGGTGATTGCACGATGGTTTTGGCCCGGTCTTGGAATGTCTTTACAACGTCCTTTAAACCGTTTGCTCCAACGCTTCACAATGGTCAATGAAATGTCGTGTTCAACGTAAACGGCAGCCATACGGCGATTAATTTCTGTTTCGGAAACACCTTTAGCTCTCAGAAACTTCGCGACACCGAGCTGTTCAACTTTTGAAGTGTCCATTATGTGACGCAACCATATTCAACCCAGTGTATGAGAGCATTAAATAACATTTATCTTCACACCTGCGTGTCACTTTTGTAAATGAGACATGCCGTTCTCCTACGCGCATGCCTCGCAGATAATGAACCGAGCCATTATTGCGCGGTTAGGGTAGGTGCACTTTCATTTGACTCGCCCTCGTACATTAGAAATGCAAAGATACAATGGGATATACAAATGTGAAAATACGGCTTGATAAAGGACAAAAAAGTGTCACTGGAAACATAGTTCACTGCATGTATACACAAAACCTCGCAACAAGATATTTAAGTATACGTATAAGTCTCCAATGAGTCTATGTATGTAAGAAAAAGTAACTTTATGTAATGCGTCAAACAAGGCAAATAAACATGTTGCACAATCATAACTTCACAGAATCCTAGATTCCGCCCCCATTCCATCCACTCCCCCCGATGTATTGCGCGCGATGAAAGGCGGCGCGCTTGCTCCCCGCTTTTCTCCTTTGCTGAGCCACCATCGTCGGCTCACCCATTCCACCTCCCCCACTACGCTTTCACTCGCACATACAGCATGCAGCGCGTGGTCACGATGTTATCACCCTTGAACTTAATACGAAACATGAGGGCGACGGCAGGAATGCGCCTGGAGTGCCCATATAATTGCTTTCGCAATAATACAATTGTAAGGATGTTTATTGAGCGAGTCCAACAAACGGGCGGTAGCTCGGAACAGTGAGCGCGGAGAGCAAGATGGTGGTCTTCGAACGCCGGTCTCGTGCCCTCTGTTCTTGATGATGATCGGTATGCCATTCTCCTCCTTTCTTCATTACAATTGCCCCCGTCGAGAAAGGTGGAGCCATCCTGGCGATCTAACAGGTGGGTAGAAGAGGGTCGAAGTACGGCTTGAGGCGGTTTACGTGAACAACATCACGTCCACGTCGACGACGGTCGCCTTGCAGCGTAAGAGGCTCAATGACATAGTTTACGGGGGAAGTACGCTCGACGATGCGGTAGGGACCATGATAATTTGGGAGCAGTTTGGACGACAAGCCAGGGGCGCAGGGTGGTACAAGCAGCCACACAAGTGCTCCAGGAGCGAATGTTGCGGCCGGAGAGTGATCATCATCGCGGGCGTTTTTCTGGCGTTGTTGGTCGGCTGTAGTAAAGCGCTTGGCTAGTTGTCGGCAATCTTCAGCGTAACGGGCCGCTGCTGACACGGGCGTGCACTCTGAGGTATCTGGTGCGTATGGCAGCAACGTGTCGATAGTGTGCGTCGGCTGGCGACCGTACAAAAGGAAGAAGGAAGAATTGTAATGAAGAAAGGAGGAGAATGGCATACCGATCATCATCAAGAACAGAGGGCACGAGACCGGCGTTCGAAGACCACCATCTTGCTCTCCGCGCTCACTGTTCCGAGCTACCGCCCGTTTGTTGGACTCGCTCAATAAACATCCTTACATTTGGTGGATCGTGCTGGGTACGCACATCGTCGGCACCCTGGAACTCCGATCCCGCACGTTGCACTCGACCATGCAAGCTGACGCAGCCCAACAGCCGCCACCTCTCCCGGCCGCCGTTTGTCCCGGCCCCGTTCGCCAGCGAGACCCCCCGGTATTTTCGGGTACGGAAGACCAGGACGTCGAGGACTGGCTGTCGTCCTACGAAAAAGTTAGTGGACCCAACAAGTGGGATGACGCTACTAAGTTGAGTACCGCGAACTTTTACTTGGCTGGCGTGGCGAAGCTGTGGTATACGAACCACGAATCGGAATTTGAAAACTGGTCTGCTTTCAAGGAGGCAATATCTGCCGTTTTCGGTCGCCCTGCCGTGCGGAAGTTACGCGCCGAGCAACGGCTGCGCACACGGGCACAGGAACCGAATGAAACATTTACCGCCTATATTGAGGACGTACTCGATCTCTGCAGGCGCGCCGATGCCTCAATGAGCGAAAGTGCCAAAATACAGCACATCATGAAGGGCGTCGACGACGATGTCTTTCAGATGCTTCTTGCGAAGTCTCCTGGCACAGTGTCTGAAGTGGTAACTCTGTGCCACAGCTACGACGAGTTGAGAAGGCAGCGGGCTCTCACCCGACGTTCATCTCAGACGTACAATCAACCGCTCGCTGCACTGGACATCATGCCTGCCCAGCCATACCTTATCGCACAAATGAAAGAATTTGTGCGTGAGGAGGTGGCCCGTCAGTTGTCTCTCCTGCCGTTTGCTCAGCGTCAGGAGCTCCCACAACAGCAGGAACTGCAGCGACCAATCCCGTTGGCTCCCGTGCTTCGACACGTCATTCAAGAGCAGATTTCCGAGGCCATGCCGGTGCCCATTCAGCAGCAACCTGTCGCCGCGCCTCTTAGTTACGCTGAGGTAGTAAAGCGGCAGCAGCTTCAACAGCCCTCACCACCCCATGGTGTGTCGTATGCTGCAGCCCCGATTCAGCCGTCCGTGACATGGTCTGCTCCCATCCCTGCAAATCCCTGGCGAACGCGCGACAACCGGCCGATCTGTTTTGCGTGCGGTGGCCCTGGTCATATCGCCCGATTCTGCCGCCGTCGCGCGCCAGGATATTCAGACGCCCGTTCACCGAACTACATAGATCGTCCCCGCTCTCGTTATGAAGATCCGGGTCCCCAACCAAGCACGTCTTCACGTGACTATCCGCAACCCACGTCTCGTCGCTCACCTTCACCCCGTCGCCGCTCCTTGTCGCCCATGCGTCGTCGACCAGCCCCTGAAAATGAGGGAAACTAGCCTCCGCAGTTCGTGAGGCAAGAACTGCGCTGTCGAAATGCTCAAGTCCTCGAACTTTGCCGTCGAATATTGTCGAAGTTTTCGTAGAAGGCATCCGTGCATATGCTCTTGTCGATACCGGTGCTGCCGTTTCTGTTATAGACGCCACACTTTGCCGCAAGCTTCGGAAGGTGACCACGCCTCTTGAGATGATGCCCTTACGTACAGCGAATGGAGACCCTGTTCGGCCTATAGCTGCCTGCACTGCTCGACTTATTATAGCTAAAGAACACTACATTGTCGAGCTTATCGTCCTTTCCTCTTGCTCGCACGACATTATACTTGGCTGGGACTTTCTATCGTATAATCACGCCGTTATTGATTGTGCCAGATCTGAACTTGAGCTCTTCCCCTTGTGTGACGAGTCCTACTACCCCGCTCATCAAGCCGCACACAAAATAGTCGTCACAGAAGACACAGAAATTCCGCCGACAGCAGCTGTTTTGCTCCCCGTATTCTGCAACAGCATATGTGATGAAGCTGCATTCTTTGAACCATCATGCCTTCTTCTAAATCGGAAGCCACTTCTTTTGCCTTATTCGACCCTCTCTATTTCGAATGGAACAAGCGCTCTCTGCCTCACAAATCCTCTTCCATATCCCATCAGACTGCTTAAAGGTGAATCCCTTGGATGCGTGCAACCCATTGATGTCGGCCAAATTTTTTCCGTGCAGCAAGATTCAGCTCGACGCGACCTCGACGTCATCAGTGCTCTTACCCCTTCTGATGTTCCAGCTGCTGACCTATTCGATTCGTCCATCGCAGACGGACTGTCCCCATTTGAACGCACTGCTCTTCTCCAGCTGCTCTACCAGTTCCGCGACTCCTTCGATGTTGCCCAACGTGCCCTTGGCCGAACTTCTACCATTGTTCACAACATCGACACCGGCTCCAACTCGCCAGTGCGACAACGCCCTTACCGCGTCTCCACCGCGGAACGTCAAGTTATTACCGACCAGGTTGACGATATGCTTAAACGCGACGTTATTCGCCCTTCACAAAGCCCGTGGGCATCCCCTGTGGTTCTCGTTAAAAAAAAGGATGGATCGATTCGCTTCTGCGTGGATTACCGGCGCCTAAACAAGGTCACTCGAAGAGACGTGTACCCTTTACCCAGCACCTCCACCAAATGTAAGGATGTTTATTGAGCGAGTCCAACAAACGGGCGGTAGCTCGGAACAGTGAGCGCGGAGAGCAAGATGGTGGTCTTCGAACGCCGGTCTCGTGCCCTCTGTTCTTGATGATGATCGGTATGCCATTCTCCTCCTTTCTTCATTACACAATAAACGTATCCGGCAACTGAAGCGTCCCGTCGCCCATTACTTTCCGCAAAAGAAGTATCAAAATCGAACTTTCACCATGCGACAATTCGCTGCGCCGCAACAATGTATTTTTTTTCTGTGAGGCGGAGGCTCCGAAATGAAAAAAAGAAACGCAAAGGAAAGTATGTTGGCCAGAATCGAATGCCTACTTCGGGCACCTAATGGGGCCACGGAAGGAATACCGAAAAAAACATGAGACGCTTGGTCCACTGAGAACCATACGCATACTGCTCAGTATCTTACACCGGCGAATCAAGACTTTCCAGAAAGTTTCCGCTCAAGGAACGCGGTGCAATCCTTCGAGTCCCCACAGTGATGGCGGCGAGCGACCATTGTTTTTTTTTTCTCGTCTGCTAGCCAGAAAGCTTCCAAAACTCTGTCAGGTGAAAATCCACTCGGCCAGAGCAAACCGAACGCCCACCGAAGTGCACCGCGCGGTGGTCGGGGCCATACGAGAAAAACATATGCGCTCTGGCTCGCTCTGGCAGCCCGCGGGTAGGGTAGCGAGAACAAAAAAAAAATGAAGAGGCTCAATGTGTTCTCGGCGAATAAAAGTCAAAATAGAAAAAAATAAATAAGAACGTAGTTACTTTGGCTGGCTTTAGTGTCTTGACATGGTTGTTCTGGCGTAGGTTAAAAAAGTGTTGATATATTTTCATGTGACATGACGGCACAAATGAACCACCCCAACACATCGTCTCATTGGACCTCGCTGCGTGCTTTGTCAACTCGTCTGCTAGTGTTTTGATTTGGCTTGTCTCGTTCTATGTTCCGATGTAAGACTTTAGAAAAGTCAATGGACCTTTGGCGTCAAATGTTTATAACAACATTAAACCCCACAAAGTTCCGCAATTGAAAATTTAAAGCACAACTTTGGAAATGTCAATGCACGTTTCACATCAAGAGCTTATGAGATTTATACCCATAAAGTTTCGCAATTGATATCCATGCGCTCCATAGATTCCGTGGCCTCAGTGAGATGCCGCGGCGAGCCCGCTCACCATCAAAGCGCCCTTGAAACATTGTGCTCGGATGGAACTGCTTGGCGTTATGTGACTGCCGGTGTATGGGCGTTGCCACGAAATCCAGCCCGAGTTCGCAATCTTCGCGGTTAAATGTCTTTTCGAGCGTCAAAAAGACATTCTAGACAAAATCCAGAGTGATTTCCGGCGCCGGGGGTGGCTTTGGTCGGCGGTGCATGGACAGCACGAAAAAATTTCGGGGGGGGCTGAAGCCCCATAAGCCCCCCCCCTGGCTACGCCCCTGGTACTCATACCTTATTTGTACCTAAAACTTGTTTCCTGTTCGCACTTTGTATATGGCCCGTTTGTTATACTGTTTCAGACTCAAACCCGCTTCTTTCCGCTTCTGCTTGGTCCTAAATAATGGCCTAGATCAATCTGTATATAAAAGAAATATCTACGCGAATAATTCCACCACTGGCACCACACTAAGCACACATTTACCTAAGTATCAGCACCCCTGTTCGAGTTCCGCGTATGCATGTTTCAACTCGCGGTACACGCTGGTCGTCTTGTTCACCGTTCTCGCGCTGTGGTTCCGCATTGGAATATACCGAGCGACATGCACTTTGCGTTTCCTGGACTTTCCTGAAAGGAGACAATCGGGCAGTGTGATTGGCGACCAAGTCTCGAAAGGCTAGGTGCGCCTATAATCATCATCGTCCTCGTCGTCATAATCATCGGTCTCAATGCCGTCCAAGCTGTTGGATATTCCAGCCACTATGAAGTTTCCAGCGCATCCCTGAACCGATGCCGTATAAATGCCCGTCGTTCAAAATCAAATCTTGCGGCAACTTGTTCCCCTTTCACATTTCTGATATCGAAAGTTGGGAGAGCGTGCTTAACCCGGGGGTGGCTCTTACGCGAAGAGATGCGATACTTGCCAAGATGTTGCTGTTGCTACTACTGCTGCTGATGGTGCTGCTGCGTTCGCCTCCTGCTGTTTTTCGGACCGTGGCACGACAGGTCCGTGTTTGTGGAGGCCGATCCTCTCTCGGCTCTCTTAGCAACATATTAGATTATGTGCGAGGCTCGTAACGCGAATGTGAGACCGGAGCCAAGAAAAAGATTGGTGCTACGTAAACAAGCAGAGCAGACGCCGACGACGAAAGGGATCCTCCCAAGACGACGAACACCGTACTTGAATAATATATCACGTGACCTGCTCGGAGTATGGAAACACGGCAGGTTGGGTCAGAGAGAGAGAGAGAGGGGGGTACGTGTTCTAATTACCGTATGAACGCGTGTAAGGGCCGCACCCGTGTATGGGCCGCACCCCCAACTTCCCGAAGCAAATATTTAAAAAAAAATATCCGTGTAAGGGCCGCACCCCGAACTTTCCACGACCCACGTGTGATTAGCCTTCAAAATGCGCGCGCACGGAAGCTTCCAGATGCCGCCCACGGATGGCGCCGATGTCGCGGGTCATCATCATCATCATATTTTCTTTCTGCCGCGAGCTTCCGCAATCCATATCGTCATCGGTATCATCAGCCCTGGCCACCATGCTGGCCACCCCGGCTTTGTTTTGCGACTGTCGAAGGCACGCGAGTTGTAGCAGCGTTGTTGGCGTGGGCGCACGCTGTTGTTGCGGCTCTCGTGTGTGCTCTGCTTTATTTTTCACGAATTGCCATCGAGCGTTGCCATTCTAGCACGATGGGCAAACATATCAATAGCTACACGGCAGGCTTTAAATTGAAGGTAGTGGAGTTTGCCCTCGACCATGGCAAGCGTGCGGCGGGTAGAAAATTTGACGTGGACGAGAAGTGCGTCCGAAGGTGGTGCAACCAGAAGGATGCGTTGAAGACCACCAGCTCCAAAAGGCGTGCTTTTCGAGGCAAGCCATGCAAATATCCTGAGCTCGAAGAAGAGCTGTTCCGCTACGCAATGGAAGTGCGGAACAATGGATATGCGCAGACGACGGACGTGCTGCGCGTGAAGACGCAAGCTTTGGCGCGTGCGAGAAGCATACCCCGCGAGGAGTTCAAAGGTAGCGTCGGCTGGTTGCGGAGATTTTTAAAGAGGAAGGGCCTATCCTTTCGGCGAAGGACCACGCTGTGCCAGAGGCTGCCCCCCGACTACACCGACAAGGTGCTGAACTTTCAAAGGTACGTGATCGGGATGCGCCATGAGCACAACTACATGTTGTCGGAAATAGCAAACGCCGACCAGACTCCCGTGTGGTTCGACTGTCCTGAGAACTGCACAGTTGAGCTTAAAGGAAAGAAGAGCGTTTCTGTGCGGACAACTGGCGCGGAACGCCAACGGTGCACAGTTATGCTGTGCGTCACTGCAGACGGGCGGAAGCTGCCCCCGTATGTGATTTTGAAAAGGAAGAGGATTCCGAATGAGGCTTTCCCCAAGGGAATTGTAGTTCGAGCCCAAGAAAAGGGCTGGATGGATGATGAGCTCGTCCTCGATTGGATCAAGAGCGTTTGGCAGAATCGCCCAGGCGCGATGTTGGCCAAACGATCGCTGCTCGTCTTGGATAGCTTCCGCGGTCATTTGACGGATAGAGTCAAAAAACAACTGGGCAGTATCCGCACAGACATGGCCGTTATTCCGGGCGGCCTCACCGGCGTGCTGCAACCACTGGACGTGAGCATTAACCGGCCTTTTAAGGTTGAGTTCCGGAGGCAATACTCGGAATGGATTGCAAACGGCGATCACGATGAGACTCCGACCGGGCGGCTCAAGAGGGCACCGCTCGCGACTGTGCTGGGCTGGATTTTGACCGCGTGGAATTCGGTGTCTACGGACATTGTATCCCGCAGCTTCAAAGTGACCGGGATTTCCAACGATTTGGACGGAACTGAAGACGACGACTTGTGGGGTGATGAGCCAGAAGAATGCAGCACCAGCTCGGAGTCTGAGGACTCCGCGAGTGATGATGACTGATTGTAAATAGTGATGATTGATGAGGATTATTGTAAATAAACGCGCATTCACTCATTGGTCTGTTTTTACTTGAAAAAAAAAATTTTTTTTTCGTATGTCGCGTGTATGGGCCGCACCCCGAAAATAGGCCCTCGAATTTGTAAAAAAAAGTGCGGCCCTTACACGCGTTTATACGGTAGTATTACAGGATGTTGGGCTTTCTCTTGCTTTCTTTAGCACTTCTTCAAACATGCGTGCCGAATCTTTGGTGCACTCGCAACAACACGATGTCCATTATTCTAGAGATGCGTCATTGTATGTTCATTGTTCACTGTATGGCGAATTAGTGCTGCGGAAATGCGCACGTTGGAGGCAGGTTCATTAACCTTCCTTCACATTGCGCGCTTCCACACAACTGGGGCTAGAGGTTGGACATCTCCGCTAATAATATGTCCAGCATCACGATTGGCTCAAATTTTTGTTTATCTTACGAAGAATTACAGCGTAAGAGCTTGTTTTTTGCGGATACGGGCCTTGATTGGCCGTATTCAATACCCGGGAAACTTCGCTTTGTCCATTACTGTGGCCTCATTCCACGAACTGCCAGCGAGCCTCCTGGTTAGCTGAGATGACAGGGCGACGGCCAGCAAAGGTCTTGATGCCGATTTCGAAACTCGGACCAGGGGTGCTATGCACGATGGCGCGAGTTCCGCGTGCGCGCGCTTGAATTTGCTCGGCGGCTGTCAGCGAACAAAGATGCCGCGAAACGCTCAGCAGCAGCAGACGACAAAAGGTCGAGATACAGCCACGTATGTGTCAACACGGAGAGCGCGTCCTGCCTTACGCCACTTCCTTGTTTCAAACGCAGGGTCAATAAGACTGGGTAATGTTACTCGCCAGCGGCGCCGAATAGGCAGTTTTGGAATAGCGTTTATTCGCCACCAAAGGTAAACGCACATGACCGCGGCAGTCCCGAGGCGCCCGCGGTGTTCGCGCTAACCCCTGCTTCCGCGGGTTTCGAAACAAGGGGGTCTCTAGGAAAATTCGTAAGTGCGGTACGATTGAAACGCGCTGGAGCTTGGCAGGTCGGACACTGTGCTCGTAACGATGACGATGTCAGAGCGCCAACTGTTTTCGTTACTTTCCTAAACTTTTCTTCGATTAGACGCTGCCACCCCCCACCCCACCCCTTCATTTGTTTTCTTTTTTGCACCTACCTCTGCATATTCTACAGCATGGGGGCCAATGCAAAACACCCGCGCTCAGCTCCCCCCGGGCACACTGCGCAAGTAAAAAGGCGTCAGGTGTGAAGCGGCGAAAGTTATCTGGGTCTCACCAGAAAATTGAGAAGCGCCAGCGACAGGGCGGCGGCCCAGTTCTCACAGTAAGTATGACACTATAGGTTACCGAGCGCTCGCTTATTTTGGATCTTATTTTTGGAGCTTGCGTTGACGCGCGGCCTTTCGCAACGGGCGCGGGACAGGCGTGCGCGACACCGCACACTGGAGCGCACGCGCACGCGAGCACGTAGGCGACCCCCCCCCCCGCCCCCTCTTGGCACCAGCGACCCTCCGGACTTGTGGGAAAACTAATCGTCCGCCCCAGAAAGCTCAAGTGAGGTTGCGTGGCTCGAAGAACAACACGGAAGCCGGGACCGCGCTCCCACATACCTTTTTGAGCCGCGGTTTCTTGAAGGGACCCTAAATGGCTGCGCTAAATCACCTCCGGACGGGCAAAGCACCCATCCGAAACTCTATCCTCCGTCACGTGACAGAAAACTATTCGCTATTCTTGAAAAAGGAAAGGAGACCGAAATTATCCCCTCTATTAATTATTATTTTTTTTAATGTCACGCCGAAACCTCGGCGCCCCTACGTCAGCGTGACGTCACAAAATTTTCGAAGTAACTTCCCGTATTTGAACCGTACCGGCGTGAGAAAGAAAGAAGTTATAAAGGTCAGTGCGCGGTGAGCACTGTTATGTGCATGCACGCTACCCGTCGGGGTAGTCTGGTGGCTATGGCGTTGCGCTGCCAGACTTGAGGTCCTGGGTTCGATCCTTGAGAAACGCTTGCGTGCCGTGCATTGGGCGCTCGTGAATTCCTTGAGTGGCAGCTCGATAATGTTGCTGACCTATCTAGAACTTTTTACAAAAAATTGGCTGAGGCTTAGCTTGGTTAAGCCTAGTCAGATGCGAAGCACATTGGTGGCTAAACTTGGTAAGTAACTTGTCGCCGAGCCGCATACTGAGCACGTTGCTTGGCCAGACGTTCTTCCCGCTCTTCATCAGTCTCTGTAGCACGCCGCAACCTTCGCTTCTCATTCCAACGAGCAGCTCTGTCTCCAGGAGGCATCTCACCTCGTGAGTGTCTAGCAGAGGCAAGCGCAGCTGCTTATATACCGCCGCGACGCCGCGAGCTACGGCGCGAGTTGGAGCCCCGTTTCTCCTCTGTCGTGACGTCACGGTGTCACGTGGTCAGCCTTGAAGGCGACACCGCGACTGACGGCGCGAGTTGGAGCCCCGTTTCTCCTCTGTCGTGACGTCACGGTGTCACGTGGTATTGAAGGCGACACCGCCGCGCCTGAGGAGCTGGGTTGAGCTCTAGTAATATGCTTCGCATACAAACAAATTCGAATGCAAATATTTGTCTATGCTTGTTGCCTTTATTTATGTACCTGCTTAACAGTGGTTTTCACGGAAATATAAAGAGCGAGCACCAGCATATGTTCTCGTAAAAAAAAAAGTATCTACAAGCTCGGCCGTTCTCTTCCTAGCACAGGTGGTGCAATATGGTAACATTCTTCTCACTGTGAGAGTTGCTTCCTTCGTTTTAAACGAGCCGTTATTTTTTATCTGCATGGAACTACGTATCAAGAACAAGTATTAACTTTATCAAAGTGTTTTTTTTTCTTTCTTCATTACCTCGGAGGCAATGCGCGATGACACCCAACAAGATTGTCCAGCCACCATTCATTCAACGGCTGAAGCGCGCTTTCTGTGCGGTACCCAGGACGTACTCCCTTCCATCATATTTATCGATCGAGGGCAAACATTACTTAGTGAAGATCGCATTGACATGAAATAGAGATTGTCAATCATATATTTGAAGTGGTGTTTTGTGGGAATTCAAAAATTTTATATACTGCGCAGCTGACACACACATAGCCATGAATACGTTGGTTTGCGAGATTATATTAACTCTGGTGATTTTGCATCTACCTTGCCGTGAATAAGATGCTCTGCTGCTATACTACCGAGAGGGTTGCGAGGCACAGCAATAAAAACAACTTTATTCTTTTTGAGCTACTCGGAGATTCATCCAAATAGCAATAGTGAAGGTGATGAAAATATAGATCCTAAAATGTCAAAGCAGTCAGCAGGCAGCAAGAATGTCCTTTGGTTGTCGTTGTTGGCGGATCTACACTACTGCATAATAAACATTGCTGTAGGCTAAAGAAATCAAGGAAAACCTCCTTCAAACTCGCACTTTTTTTTTCAACGCCGCTGAAGAGTTAAAGCATGTGATTGATCCCCGCTACTGAGGATAAGGCACCCAACTACGTCAAAGGGGAGAAAAGAAAAACACCTTGCTATGACTAAATGTCGAACATAGAACAAAGCTAAGTTTTCTAAACGCCTATGACCGAAATAAGATGTGGTAGGTTGCTTACTTTCGGAATGAAAGCAATCCATCACTTTCTCCCAAGCCAGTATTCAGCAAAGAGGTCACTGTGGTGAATGGTATAGAGAAACTTCGTATAGACAAACTCACTCACTGACTCACTCACCCACTCACTCACTCACTCACTCACTCACTCACTCACTCACTCACTCACTCACTCACTCACTCACTCACTCACTCACTCACTCACTCACTCACTCACTCACTCACTCACTCACTCACTCACTCACTCACTCACTCACTCACTCACTCACTCACTCACTCACTCACTCACTCACTCACTCACTCACTCACTCACTCATTCACTCGCATCACTCACTCGCATCACTTTCTCGCAGTCCCGAATGCACCAGCATCACTGGTGACAAGTGCACAAGAGAACGGTTTTCTTACTTGTTACAAGCGTTCTGTCACCGCTTATAGTTTGTTCCCGGTTATGGCGTCGCCGGAGAAAAAGCCCTTGCAGGTTCCGAGTCTCAAATCGTACTAACCAAGACCTCCCAGACAGAATGGACCGCAGCGCAGCAACTTATTGACGCGCTGCAATTTTTCATTCGTAACCACACGAGGAAGTCCATTATCCGGCGCAGTCGCCGCGCGAGACTTGTACTGAACGGCGGAATACAGACGTATGCAATCGACCACAAAGTCAAACAGCAGCTAGCCAAAGTCATGATGCATGGATGCGCCTGCACAGCCGATACGCGTGGCTCTATCGAAATTGCTAGTTTAAAAACAAAAAGAAAAGCAGGACGCGGGAGTTTCGGCCGCTATCGGCTACGTGGGCCATGTATGCAGGGGTCGCACTTGCTTTACCGAAGCCGAACATTTTTTTTGTCTCTTTGTGGTCGATATTTCTATATATATATTGCGGTATTGTATGTTTCGTGTGCGCTGCCGGCGGTGAAAGGGCCTCATTGCTTGTTCAAGGTCACGCCCCTACGTTCGTATGTTGTTGACATTCAGTGGGACTACTATAAAAAGACTGCCATGGGGCAGCTCGCTCTATGCAAACTGCACTCCACACATACCACCGTTTCTTTACAGCTGTTTCTTTAGTTCGACCAGATTTCTTTGAATTAGATGTAATGGATAGCGTTCTTTCACCTTTTTTAGGTGCGTTCGTGGAAGAGGCAGAAACTTCCTGCGTGGTAAACCGGACTGTTCAAGCAGCCAGTCAAAAAATCACCATTTCCCCTTTTTAATGATCTACTTTGAAGGTTTTCACCACGGCAGAAATTTGGGCTAGTTGGTTATTCATTACCATCTAATAACAGCGCGTGAAACGAGTGACGAATGTACAAGATCTAATGCAGCGCTGTGTGCGTCTCCCGCGTTTGTCCGTTGTTTTATACGCACCGTTATCACGTGTTCACTTTAGAGCGCACGTTGCAACAAGCGGTGTCCCGTAAACCACGCCCCAGCGACGGAGATCACCGAGTAGCAAAAACTCATAGTCTCGAAGGCTATGCTTTTGCCCACTGCGCGAGCGCCGAGCGATTGCATGGAGCCGGAAATCACGCCCCAGCGACGGAGATCACCGAGTAGCAAAAACTCACGATCTCGAAGGCTATGCTTTTGCCGACTGCGCGAGCGCCGAGCGATTGCATGGAGCCGGAAATGCGTCGTCGGCAAATCACGTTTTGCACATCACCTGTCGCGAAATCGTAGGCGAGGCGGTGTCACGAAATCGCGTTTTCCTAGCAGACATCGCGAGACTACAGCGTCACTCTCGAAACCGTTAGCCTTACAGTGTGGCCAATATCAGTTTATCAAATATCAGTTTGTCAAAAATCAGTTTAGCAAATGCGTCGTCAAGCAGTTCGGGATGACTGCGCACTTAAAAGAATACTCTTGGCACACTGCGAGGTCCCTAGTCTATATAATTTCTGCTCAGCAGAGGTAGCTTCCCTAGCGCGAGTCTTCAATTTCGCAATTGGTACGTGACTAATTAAAGGGACTAATTAAAACTTGATTAGTTGATCTTTTTAATTAGCGATTTCTACATCTCCATGCACCTCTTCAGATAATTCATTTGAACAGGCTGGATTGCGCTACATACTTCTTGCTTCTTCTTTTTTTTTAATTTCCGCGAACCGAAGATAACAAACACGTGCGCGCGCACTGTGCATAATAAGCATGCAGGGTAGGCTGTGCAACGTAACAACAGCGCAAACATAGACACACAAAGGTTGAAGAAGGCTAAGGGCCTTCTTCGTCTTTGTGTATTGTCAGTTTGCGCTGTTGTTACAGCCTGCTGTGTTACCAACTCCCAAACTTTACATTCTTTTGCAGGGGTGGAGTGCTTTATTTACCGGCTGAACCCTTTGTTACAGCGCAGCGAATGCCTGGAAAATGCCAACTATAGTGCCTCCGGCTTAGATGCAACATTCCTACTACCCACGAGTGAGAGCGTGGCTTTACAATCGCTCATTTTTGTCGCATTAAAAATTGCAATTCCTTTATAATCTCATATAATGGCTCACAATTGCAATGGGAACCCGCTTGTAAAAGAAGCGCAGCCTTCATTGCCGCTCACTTGCTCTTTAAACGAGTTAGTATATTTTTTAATAATAGTAACAACGGTTGCCGTTCACCGTTCCACATTATTTTTTGCCACATTACAAAACTTCCAGGTTAGACGAATAATTTTCACTTGAATGACAAAGCGCTTCAAACTCTCACTTATTAAAGAAGGTAAAAAATTAGCCTTATGTCATTCACATAAACAAAACAAGAGACAGAAATTGTGGTTTCCTTTTTTTTTATTCTTAATGTACTCGTGGAAAGCAAAGAGTTAAACGAATCATGCGCCTAATCACACTCAAACCACTTGAGTCACAGGATCGCACATACAATCCAATTTTCCCTGCCTTTCCGCGTTAAAAAAAAAAAGACACACTCGCTCGCTCTGTATGAGTATTTTAGAAACACCTTCGTCGTATTAAATCACGACTCGAAACAACACCAGCTTATCGCAGGGTCGCTCATGCGTCTCCATACGGTGCCACGCATTTACGTAGATGCCCCCATAACTGGCTTTCACGCCACTTAGTTTCGACGACACTGTTCTACGGATAAATGCTTTGGAAACTGAGCTTCGAACTAAACTCCTTTTGGTAGAGAAAGACAGAGACAGAGAGAGAGAGAGAGAGAGAGAGAGAGAAAGCCCAGGAAGTTACAGTCCGGAACGACGCATCGTAAACAGAGTGCGCTTGCATCTGACACGGTTGCACATAAACTTTACGACACGCCACCAGAGGGCGTGGGCGAAGATCCAGCTGTTGCCGGAAAGCGCATTTCTCTATCCTTGATTTCTTTTTTTCCCTGTCGGGAAAAAACTGTGGTAACTGTCGAGATGATTGCTTCGTGGCCTGCCCCCGTGCTCCATATCCGCGTTCACCGCTTGAAATGCGAACATATACAGTAAGGGACGTTCCCAGTCGCTTTCTCGGCCATGGGGGTAATCATTCATTCTTCCAATCGATGATCGTCTATAGAAGCGCTCGCGCTAGCTCGGCGTTGCTCCATCATCGACGTTCGCTACTTCAGCTGCGCGTAGAACGGATGCTGTTCGCAACAGAGAACCCTTTGAAAGGCGCCGTTGCAGTTCCGAAAAAAAGAAATCTTGAGGGCTGAAGGTCTTGAGCTATAATTCGTGGCCTGATCGCTCACCTATTACGTCGCGCATTCATTCATTCATTCATTCATTCATTCATTCATTCATTCATTCATTCATTCATTCATTCATTCATTCATTCATTCATTTAGGCATTTGTTTGAGTGCCCGCTTCTTTCTTCCATTTCTTCCTCGCTCTTTCCCGCACCCCATTTTCTCTCCTTCCTTCCTTCCTTCCTTCCTTCGTTATGCCATTAATTCATTAATTCATTTGTCCATTGACTATCCGCTTCGCTTGCGCATCGCTCACTCACTGGCTCATTCATCTATGACATTTATATTGACACGCGTACTAAGTGTTGATGGTTTTCGGCGATCGTTTTTAGCCAGCCAACCATGTTGCACGGAATCCAATCCCGGCTGCGGAGGCCGCATTTCTATGGGGGCGAAATGCAAATACGCCCGTATCCCGTGCATTGCGGGCACGTTCAAGATTCCCCGGTAGTCAAGATTAATCCAAAGCGCACCACCACGGCGTGCCTCAGTATGAAATCTGGGCTTTGGCGCGTAAAACTCCAGAATTCAGTCAATTCAAGCACTGTTACAATGTTTTCGCTCGGCGAAAAGCGTTCGTTCATGTAGCGGAACTCTCTCGAGCGTTGTCGCCGATTCTATACCGAAGCAGCCTAATCTGATCAGATTACACGCGTGACGCGAGTATGGTTTTGCATTCTGGAACGCACGCGGGCAGCAGCGATTGCGATGGACCCGTAAATCAGGTTTCGACGACGGGCGATTGTGCTCGCCGTTATCGTTGCGATGTGAGCGTCGCTTGTTTTTCTGGACACAAGTTTGCCTAATAAACCGTTAACTTCGTGACTTGCAGTTTTGCTACTTTCTCGTTCCTCACCGACACTGGGTGCATGTGTGTGTACGCTGATACACACACACACACATCTGGTCCTGTGTGTATTTACACATGCAAACACATCACAAAATCAGGTTAGGGTTGCTGGCCACGTCATACTCAAGGGGGCGCCCGCAAAGCTACACTTTACAGTGCTTACACTTGTCGGACGTCTGCCACGTATCCCATGACACTGTGATTAAGTCCATGGAGAGTCGTACTAACTGCTAGACGGCCGTGGAGGTGCCGGCGGTAGAGCGCCAGCTTGGTTTCTACAAATCGCACTGCCACCCGTAAAGCTCTCGAGGCGCCGATGTTATATCAGCGCTATATAGCGACCAAAGCATTAAGTCACCGGGTGGCTGATCTCCAGACGAAAGTGACTTTGGCGCAGCTTGAGGGCTCACAATGCCCCAAAGTCACTTTCCTCTCAGTGTTGAACGCCACACAAGATAAAAAGAGTTCGTTGCAAGACTAGATCCATTCTCTAGCTAAGATCCTCCTCCTTCAGTTCAGAGTGCTCTGTGGGGAAGTCACCGAGGGTAAAATAAAGAAGTAAAAGAAGAAAAAGCCGTGGTACATAGCTCAAGGTTGCGTATGCCGAAACGAGGGCTCAGCGAGAGGAAACGACTGCGCATTCATCCAGGAAGAAGCTAGCTAAACAATCGCGATCAGAGGACAAAAATGTACATTTAAAGCGGCAAATGACCCATCAGAAGGCAGGCGCTCCCGAAAATAAATGCGTACCCCCTCAGAAGGCGTTATAGTTTCGGAAAGATAAAATGGGAAAAGAAATCCCAGCGGGAAGGGTCGGAGGATCAACAATGGCCTTAAACAGCGAGGCGGGCAATTGAGATAAGGAACAAAATAAAGATATGCAGCGAGGCAGCACAGGATGCGCGGATGTCCTCTTTGTCGCTATGTTCAAGAGAGCCAAAAGAAAGAAAAAAAAAAGACAGGGGAAGAATTGTGGATGTGCGATTTTACCGTCCCTTTGTCTTGGCTGAGTGTAAGGAACGGCATCTTAAATGGCCTTGTCGTAATCGCAAATGAATTCAAAGCGAGGCACTCGGAGACCATTGTCCCACTGCTCCCGGGTCGTAATCCCGCTGGTGATTAGGGATGCAGGAGAGCGCCCCTTCATGCGAGGACTTATGTACGCTTGTGCGTTTGTGTGTTCGTGTATCTCTGTCCTTGTCTTCATGTCTGTCTCCTACTTTGTCTCTCATACCGTCTGCTATTCTGTCTAGTCGGGATGTATTGTTCTTGCCTCTCTGTCTGTCGATCCGTCCGTCAGTCCGTCCGTGCGTTTGTCGGTCTATCCGTCCGTTTGTCGATCTGTGCGTCCGTTTATCGATCTGTCCGTCCGTTTGTCGATCTGTCCGTCCGTTTGTCGATCTGTCCGTCCGTCTGTCTGTCTGTCTGTCTGTCTGTCTGTCTGTCTGTCTGTCTGTCTGTCTGTCTGTCTGTCTGTCTGTCTGTCTGTCCGTCTGTCCGTCCGTCCGTCCGTCCGTCCGTCCGTCCGTCCGTCCGTCCGTCCGTCCGTCCGTCCGTCCGTCCGTCCGTCCGTCCGTCTGTCTGTCTGTCTGTCTGTCTGTCTGTCTGTCTGTCTGTCTGTCTGTCTGTCCGTCCGTCCGTCCGTCCGTCCGTCCGTCCGTCCGTCCGTCCGTCCGTCCGTCCGTCCGTCCGTCCGTCTGTCTGTCTGTCTGTCTGTCTGTCTGTCTGTCTGTCTGTCTGTCTGTCTGTCTGTCTGTCCGTCCGTCCGTCCGTCCGTCCGTCCGTCCGTCCGTCCGTCCGTCCGTCCGTCCGTCCGTCCGTCCGTCCGTCTGCCTGTCTGTCTGTCTGTCTGTCTGTCTGTCTGTCTGTCTGTCTGTCTGTCTGTCTGTCTGTCTGTCTGTCTGTCTGTCTGTCTGTCTGTCTGTCTGTCCGTCCGTCCGTCCGTCCGTCCGTCCGTCCGTCCGTCCGTCCGTCCGTCCGTCCGTCCGTCCGTCCGTCCGTCCGTCCGTCCGTCCGTCCGTCTGTCTGTCTGTCTGTCTGTCTGTCTGTCTGTCTGTCTGTCCGTCCGTCCGTCCGTCCGTCCGTCCGTCCGTCCGTCCGTCCGTCCGTCCGTCCGTCCGTCCGTCCGTCCGTCTGTCTGTCTGTCTGTCTGTCTGTCTGTCTGTCTGTCTGTCTGTCTGTCTGTCTGTCTGTCTGTCTGTCCGTCCGTCCGTCCGTCCGTCCGTCCGTCCGTCTGTCTGTCTGTCTGTCTCTCTGTCTGTCTCTCTGTCTGTCTGTCTGTCTGTCTGTCTGTCTGTCTGTCTGTCTGTCTGTCTGTCTGTCTGTCTGTCTGTCTGTCTGTCTGTCTGTCTGTCTCCTCTCCCGTGTCCGTCCCTTTCTGGCTTCTGGAACGTCAGATCAGGATGCGTATTCAGAGGGGCATTAGGTAAGCGCACCCATGCATTCAGTGCACAAGTGCAGTGAAAAGCGCTATTAGAGGAAATACCAGAACCCCTTCTGCGTAGCTCCTACTTATCCTTTCAGCAAAGTATGAAAGTAGAGGCGAAACAAGCAGACACTTCCGTTCTGAGCAAGGTCAACATGTAGTCACGTGAATGCCACGGCGCACCGGATGGCAGGAAAATACGTATTTCTGCTGTCAGGGCTTTCGCTTCGGGAATGGTTGCGAGACAGGTGGAGGTGATTCTGAAAAACAAGTCCGGTACTAATTGTGACCCCGTGCATTATATTACATGGTTCCCAGCTCACATGGGCGACAACGTGCTGCCGGGCCGTCCGAACCCCAATGAAATTGCTCACCGCCGTGCGCGAGAATTAACGCGCCGCGACGGCGATGGGGCTACATTGGATCCGGAGGAGCTCGGCCACAGCGACCCGTTATTAACATTTCACGAGATTGTCTCCCATTATAAAGAGGAACGCAGGCGCTTCCCGCCTCCACATCCAAATCAATGCAGATCACAATCGATCACGCTTAGGATGCTTCAGACGAGGTCATATCCCTCGCGAAGTTTCTTAAGCAGGATTTATCCAGAAATTGACCCACAGTGCCCGGATTGTGGGGAGGTTAGCACGCTACCTCATATGCTCTGGCAGTGTCCTGCGTTACGGGATACGTCCCTCACCAGCGAACAGGACTGGGACGAGGCCATATCTAGTACGCAACTCAAGTTCCAGTCCATGGCCGTCCAGAGGGCCCGTGAAAGAGCGGAGAGGCTTGGCCTCCCGATTCCGACATGGGAGCAGCCAGCGGCGAGCCGGGGGCCCCAACGGGTCTCCACCGGCTAGTCCCTCAGGACCTCATTAAAGTTCATTGTCTGTCTGTCTGTCTGCTGGGAAAGCGACATGACTTCTGCGATTCAGCAAACACAAAGGAAAAAAGTTATTTGGCGCTTTTCCTTTACGCAGTGCTAAAGTGAGCTTCGCTGCACCTTTCAGCCCCAGAGTCTGTCATGTTCAGCGTAATGGAAGCTCTCGAAGTTAAGAGGACCTGGTGTAGGTTGTGCTGGATGAGTGCACAAAAAAACGCTGTCTTTCTTTTCTTTTCTTTCTTTCTTTCTTTCTTTCTTTCTTTCTTTCTTTCTTTCTTTTCATACATTGTTTTACTAGTTATTGTTTCCTTTCTGGTTCCAGGAATTGTGTTAGCAGTGATCCACTTGTTCTGCCGTGGGCGCCCGACTCCGGATATTCAATTAGTGTTCCTCACTTTCAGCTGAGTGCCTACTGCCATTCCTCGCAGACCACTCAGTTTCGTAGTTGCTCTGCTTAACTTTTGACGGCGAGTTCTACTTACGAAGGTTGTATACTTCCGAACGGTTCTTACAACCGTTCGTACGGGCAACGTCAAGCTAGGCACGGTTCTGACTATACTTTTTGTAAACAACGGCATCCTAGGTAGTCTACTCACAGTGAAGCAACAACTATTCCTAGTATCTCACCTTAGAAATCTGGCCCACTTAATTCATAAAAATTTTCATTCGTAAAAACATGTTGTATTGGCCACTTCCTTCGATAATATGTTTGCTATCCCGATGGACCAGCACCTGTTCTTACGAAGTATTTTATCTTATCAATTCCTTTGTGAAAGTATGCTTAAGGGCCGAATTGGCAATCGTTCTTATTTGTCGCTGGCTGGAAGTTTTTCGTACGGAAATTTCTAGCATAAGGAATTGTTTCAGAATAGGTGCCTAATATCTTAGTATCTTCTACAGTTCTTAATATACACGACAAACGCATCTTACACTAACATTTGCTGCTGCTTCGGCTTTATACGAAGCGCGGGCGACAGTATGTCGTTCGCAGAAAGTGTCGATCGATTTCTTCACTGGTGTGAAGGCATCGTAAGAATGCGGCTCATACGTGAAGTTGGTAACAGAAGTAGTTTGTACGAACATTCAGCAATTAACCGTTCTGATGATAAAGTCATTCATAAGCAATTACCCCCCCCCCCTTCCCCATTTTCAATACAAGAATAATTGATGTAAACCATTCACAAGTACTCACTGCATAAGTGCAGTTTATAAGAACCTTTAGAAGGAAACTTTTCTTTAGAAGCAATGCGCAAAGCAGAACATTCCGTAAGAAATGTTCCAAAAAAGATATTTCGTAGGAGCAGCTTGTAAAATTTGTTCTTTGCACCTGCGAATGCAGATGCTTTAAAGCTATTCAAATCGGTATGCGAATAAAGTGCCAAAACAGTCCGGTTGCATCATCAAGTTGCATCATCAGGGCCATGCAGAGGCTGTAAATGCGTCCCGTGGCACCGCTATAAGAGTTGACTTCTATCGACAACCCACTCGATGTTGCATTTAGCGTACTGTAAAAATGTACGCGAGGATAAATTCACTTCAAATATTCAAAATATCCACGTTGGTTTCTTGACGGTGCTTCTTTTTTTTTGTTTTGTTTTGTTTTTATCGCGATAAAGACTTGCCCTTAAGGCATTTCTTGGTGCGTATATGTGTATTATATGTGTGCTGTGAGGCCTGTGTTGTGTATGAATCGAAGCAGTGTTTCAGACGGTGCTTCAGACGCGATGCGATATACAGTGGATTGCGGCGTGGTACGGGTGCGTGCACTCACTAAAACCTGTGTTCACGACTAAAATCATTTGGCTCCATGTGACGTTGTAACGAATAAGAAATCAAGCACCTCTGTTTTCCTCATTATTCTTGCTAAATCAAAATCGTGTCAAAGAGGGAAGTCAACCGCTTCGGGTTTCTTTATTTAATTTTTTTACGGATGAATGAGTCTCTAAGCCTTTCTACTCTATACATGCACTTTTCGCAGTGTTCCTTAATATTTCATGGTATTTGTTCTCTACCATCTTTACGTTGTTTTACTACTGACTGATGCATTCAGCCGATCCTAAGCTAAAGGATGAAAGTACGAAAGAAGATTGTGAGGCTTTCTCGAACCGTGACAGTTTGCATACCTCCCGGGAACTCTGCTAACCATCTTAACGTGCTCTAAGTCGTCAGTTATAATATTCTGCAGAGTTAAAGTACACTGCTCGAGGAATACGAAATGGCCCGCAGTTTGCAGCATAAAGAAATATGCAACCTTCTTGATTTCAACAACAACAAAAAAATATCTCCAAAGGAACGTCAGCACTCGGAACAAAAATAACAGTCAATATCCATCGGGGACATATCGTCTTCTACTGAGTCGAGTCAGAAGCAGACGAAATGCATTTCGTCTGTTTCTGAATCGAGTCAGGAGCAGGCGGAAGGCATTTCGTCTGTTTCTGAATCTAGTCAGAAGCAGACGAAATGTCTCGGCGCTGAAAACGGAGCCTAATGCTGTGCATCGGAAGCACGAGGAAAAATGAGCCTCGAGAAAGAAAGTCGCGACGCAGCACGGCGCCACATGCACGGTGACGCGGAACGCCCAGGTTTTGTTTAAAATAAAATAAAAACCCACGATTCACGAGATGTCGAAGGAGTATAGAAGAGGCTGTGTGCGGTAGAAAGCATTCTTTTCTTGTTGTCGTGGTTGCTGTTTTGCTTAAATCTAGCAACAGCAAAAAGAAAGAAAAAGAAGATAGAAAAAAGTAGAGTCAAGAAACGCGATGGGGCGAAGGAGGAGGTTTGGCTTTGAGGTTTGGCTTTGCCTCAGCGAAAGCCGTGCACCGTTTTTTCAATCAAGGTTTCACGAATCTACGTTGTCGGTCGCTTTTCTGGCCTAGTGATATCCGCAGGCACTCTACGTAAAGTCATGTAAAAGTCCCCAGTAAGGGACCTTGGAAGTATTATCCAATAAATAAATAACTAAAAGAGGATGTCGAGTGTCACACGCATATATATCACCTGTAGACAGAACTGCAAAACGACAGACAATCACGAATACACTTATTCATCATCACGAGGGAGGGAAACGTCTTTTCTCCGTGTTTGCAATGGAAGGCTTTGCAGTTCTTAGAGGACTTCGAGTCTTGTAGGTTGAAGCAATTGCTATGCACAAAGCAAGAATACATATGAGGTGTTGTTTGATTGATTAAATTTTGAAGTTTATCCTCACCAAGAAACACTGGGGATGCATGAGAGACGCCGCAGTGGATAATATAGAGACAGGAGAGTCGATAAAAGGAAATGTACCGCGCTTAAAGCTGAACAGAATATGGGATTCAGCAACCCTTACTACTAGACAGAATCATAAAGTTCTACATCGCACCGCGTACGATGAAACGGAGAACTTTCGCGACGTCTTATATACGAGACTTAATACGCAAACTTTGTTTCCGTGTCTGTCCCCGAGGGCGGCGGGTATTTTCTGCAACTGCATGGCAATTATGCACGCCATTTGAATCGACAAAGCGATGGCTATGCTCTAGGCAATGAGAATTCAATTTTCAAGACTCGCATTAGTACCAGCACGAACGCTTAAATTCCACGTCAGGACCACGGACAGAAACAACGCAGCACTAACCGCTACCTGTCTGTGCCTAAGAAAAGCAAATGTCAAGAAACCAAAAGACTGGCTAGCACCGAAGTCTAGAAAGGGTGAGCCTCCTTGCCTACACAGATTGCGCTGGCGACATTAGTGACAGTACCTTATGCAAACCGGCTAAATCTTACCATGCATGGCTGCATTTACAAGATGCGTCGTCTACTCAGGCCCTACTGGTCGCTTCATCCCCTGGTCACTTCCTAGCCATTGCTTCAGGAGCACGCGTTCTAGACAACTGTATTGACCTCTGTACTCGTGAACTGCTCAAGTTACGGGTTATCCACAGCTTAGGTCAGCCATGCGGTGTGGTATAAGCGTACGTCTGCATTTGTCTTCTTTTCTTTAAGATATTTTTATTCTTATTTTATCTTTCACGAGGTACTCTCAGCTCTATTTCGATCTTATATAAGTGTCGTTTAGGGTGTTAGAGGCCGAATTCACGAAGCTCTTCGCTGCCATTGCTTCCATGCGCAGCTTAGTGCTGGTCAGCTTCCATCGCTTCGGATGTGCCCAACATTACGTTGTTAGGCTGGCACCTGTGCTTACCGAAGCTTCATGCGTAAGGATATTCTTGTGAATACGCGCCCCCGTAAGTTTCGTAATGATAAATGCAATAAACTGGAATAGCTGGAATAATAGCTGGAAAGAAACGACAGCTACTCTCACACATTCAATGTGAGGTTTATTATGGAAAGCATATGTGGCATTTGTGGTTGACCGGCTCTTCTTCTTTTTTTCCTTTTTTAAGCACAGAGAGCTCGTAATCATAATAAGATTTCCCAAGCGATACCTGTTTGTACGAGAAAGTGCCACAAATCAATCGCGATGTTGGGCATATCACTAACGAAGACTGCCAGCCAATGGCTAGCAGCTCTTACGTGTGTGTGTGCGTGTGCGTGTGCGTGCGTGCGCGCGCGCGCGCGCGTGTGTGTGTGTGTGTGTGTGTGCGCGCGTGCGTGCGTGTGTGTGTGCGTGTGTGTGTGTATGTGTGTGTGCGTGTGTGTGTATGTGTGTGTGTGTTTATGGGCCCAGACGACCACGTCGTTGTGATCACGGCCGGCACTCCTGCTGCTGCTGCGGCGAATCACTGATATTTTGTTTTGGCTGCCGCCTTCATTTGCAAGTACAGCCCGTGCGGCCGAATTTCGAAAGCTTTTGAAAATTGCAGGCGTTGGACGTGGTTAAACCGAGTTTGTCAGGCGAGAGCACAGTTTTGCTTGCTTTGAGGAAGGACACATACGCTGCTCGGTGCGGCAGCAGTAGCGAGCGAATTGACCCTCATGCTGCGTCTCGCTTCAACTCGAACGAAGCGTCGCAAGCATAGCGCATACGAAGTTACCAGCATTCGGTGCACTTTGTACACATCGCAGATCGCTTTCAAGATATGGGCGCCCACACGGCGTACGCAGCAGCCACCGGTAGTGGCAGGGTAGTAAGTCCCACATTGACCTTGGCTATACTTGAAGATCATATTTACGGAAACAGGCGTTTTCTGGGTTAGTACCTGGAGTAGTAGAGCTATCGCTCCAATGATTTGCTAGCACTAGCTGCTCTTACGAACGCTTCGGTTGCTTAAGAACTTTCTCGCAAACGTAGGCATTGATTGGCTGGTCCACGCTCTGTAAACGCGTGCCTTTTGCAACGCTGCACGGTTCTGGCAAGACCTGTGAAGCGAGCGCATGCATCGCAGACGCTCCAAGGGCAGATCAGTGCGAACCCGGCGCACTCTATAGTGGAGGATGGAGAAGAGAAAAACTGCGCCGTAAAATGCAGCTACAAATCTTCTCCGACGTATCTCTCGTCTCTCCTTCTTTCACCCTCACTCACTCTCATTTCCCTTGCCCCCGTTCTTTTATATGTTTCGTTTCGTTTTGTTTTTTTTCTCGCTTTGTACATTGGTCGCGCGGATGTTTCGGTTACCGTTGCGTTTTGCGTTCGCTTGTTTCTTTTCTTTTTCTTTTCTTTTCTTTTTATAGCCTGAATTTAGGGGAGACAAGCCTATCTCCTTAAGGCGGAGCGCTTCCGGTACAGTCTGTTCTCGATAAGGCAAAGAGGTAAAAACTCAAGAAAGGAAAAATAGACTAAGGAGAATTTTTTCTTTTTTTTCGAGATCGTCAGCCCGCGATGGCGCTTGGTGTTCACCGTCTAGGGGTGTGTAGAGGATCGCTTTCGACAGCATCCACGCCACCGACTGCTACCGTGTGCTTTGACCGTAGAGGAAGGATTGCTTTGACTTTGAAGTTTAAAAGAGAACGCCCTCTTACCTTCGCCCAGTTCCGGCCTCTTTGCCGGGGCTGACGGGGTAGCGCCGGAAGATGTAAATACGGAGAACGGCAGAGAGACAATGATCGAGCGAGTTTCTAGCCGACAACTTAAAGTTGCTATTGCTGCGCGAATGGAAAAAGGACAGGGTTTAAAAAAAAACGGGAGTAGCGACGCAGCTTCTTATGGCACTTGATCGGATTGAAGAATGCGTACCAAAAGTTGCATTCGTTATTTGGTGCCAAGCAAGCCCTCTTTCAGGAACCAAACTGCGCAGTAAAAACCAACAAACAAACAAATAAATACGTACGTAACTCACGAGCATGTTGTACATGAATCTGGATGAAAGCGCTATATACCCTACCTCTCTCTTCAATCTCGAAAATGAAGCCATGCTTAAGATTTCGCTGCCGTGTACTCTCCGCTTCACGCGTTTTTGTCATAGCATCGCGGTGAAGTCGGGACAATGCGAAAATTTCAGGAAACGTTTCGCATTGTGAAATTCATTTACATTACGTTATGTTTTTTGTCAAGAATGCGTCGTTAGTCGTACACGCACCGAAGCATCGCCGTAGCTGAGAAATAAAATAATAATAACGGAATGCGATGCATGCTTTCGTCGCAGAAACGTTTCTTCGCAACTTAGGGGAAACGTGACGGTAGAAAATGCACGAAAGGATTCTCGCCCTAAATTCCTCGACAGGAGGCTGTGCTAAAGCAACATGACCTCAACAGGCTTTTAAATGCAATACGCGGAACTTTGTGCGCGGTAAACATTTTATTTCAAGTCGACGCCCGAAAAAAAAAAACACGCACGTGCACTGTAAACACACTCATTCGCGTCCACAGACACGCATTTTAAGAACACTACTAACAATTAGCACGCACACACGCTCTCGCGACCTATTACATGACAACTCATGATACACGGCCGCGAGATCATTTTAATAGAATCCGTGAATAGATCGCGTTTCCTTAAACCCGTCGCGCAGCAGGAAACGTCTACTCACACTCACGTTATAGTGATGATGACTCTTAACCGTGGCGTGAGCCCACATCTGGGGACGGGCCGAGAATCGCGTGGCTGTAGGAGGAAACGCCACGATAAGGATGTGCGAAAGACGAAAGGAGCACGTACAGAAAGCTAAAACTGGGAACGAAAGAATGGTGTGTAGCTGAGTCGTCAGTCCCGATGAGCGTACAGTGACTTAGTGAAAGAGAAACAAGATTCACTGAGCGATCCAAATCGCAAATAATTCGGAACAAATGCAACGGAAATGCAATGGGAAGAAAGTGGGACGGAACTCGGCAAACATTTTGCTGCTCGACGGAAATCGCGCCAAACGGATACGTTTTCCCTAGCGCTCCTCTTCTTGCTTATTCCACGCTTTGTGACGCGCCGCCGTTCTTATCCAACAGGCGCTCGTTACTTTATTGGAGCGGCAAGGGAGGCAAGCGGGCGCCGAGCCAACTCACAGGGGAGGAAGGGGGGGGGGGGGAGAATAATAAACAACGCTAATGCCAGTCCGTCTCCGTTGCGCACGGCCATCATCCGTCACTCCAGCGGGTGTTTTGAAGAGGTCCTTGTCTCTTTGACACAATTGAAGCCCACTTTCCTCCTTCCTTAACGACGTCTCCTCTTTTGGAACGGTTACAGATTCGTACGAGCTCTCTGCCTGCGCCCACGCGCGTGAGTGCTCCGGGGGAAACGCCACCTTGCAGGCGCCGTGTAGAAACACGTTCAGTCGTTCGTGCAGCAAAGGTAAATGAGATGAAGAAACGAAGGAAGTACGATTATGTGGGCGCACATTGTTCATGCAAAATTGTTCAGTATGCTGCGCGTGCGTGTGTCTGTGAGTATGTGTGTTTGTGTGTGCGTGTGCGTGTGTTATTCTGTGTGTGTGAGTGCGTGTATGTGTGTACACGTCACATTAGTACGCATGCCGCAAATCACGATTCCACTGCCACGATGATTTGTTGCTGGAGATGCGAAACGCATATTCAGCCTGCCAATGCCGCAAGAAAAGTCATAATAATAATACGTTGTCATGGGCGTTCCCTGGTGCATATGAATTCGGCGTCCGTTCCGTGCGCGAAATCCTTCCCTCTTTTCCTTTCCCTTCCCCGTCTTTCTGATTCGCGGTTTCCTCCCGCCCCCTCCAACGATCGAGACTTCGCCGTGGGTTTTCTCGCATTCGGTGGAGAGGCGACGGCCGGCGATGTCGAGAAACACACGCGTATGCAAACCGCGCGTATAACGGCATATAAGCATACAAGACTCGACGCGCTGGCCACGTTTGTTGGCGCGCGTCCAAAATGCAGATGCGGCGTCGGCGGCGAAAGATCCTCTCGCCTCCGCAGGGGCGCACACAAAGACGTCGAACTTGCGGTTCTCGTCGGCGCTCTGGATCGAGCCTTCCCTGACAAAACCACGCGACCAAAGCTTCCTTGAGTAAAACTCTTGCTTGGGCTAGTTGGTTCATGCTTGAAGTAGTAAAGGCAAGGCGCAGAAGACCAAGACTTAGGAAGAAGAACAGCGCCGGTCCTGTCGTTTGTGTTCTTCTTCCTAAGTCCTGGTCTTCTGCGCCTTGCCTTTACTACTTCAAAGCTTCCTTCTTGCTTCCGTTCTATCTTTCTTTCTTTCGACGCGGTTAACGTAACGACGTTTTCAGCAAGATAGTTACTGTGTCCCTTTCTTTTTTTCGCGATTATGGACACTTCTTCCTCTCTTTTCTTGATTCATTCGTTCTCTACTTTCTTTTCGCTTTCTTTCGCGATTCATTCCTTCTATCTTTTCTTCCCCTGCTTGTAACGTGACGACACTTCTAGCGGGACACTTATTACGCGCTCTTCCTAATAACTGCAAGCTCTCTCGTTCAACGGAACACTTGTTTCGCCTTCCTACTCGCCAATTATTTATTCCCTCTCCCTTTCTTAGTCTTTCTCGCCTCTTGCGTTTCATGTTGTTCCATCTTTATTTCATTTCTCACTGCCTCTGTTTTTCCTTTCCTTCTTTCGTATTCTTTTTCTTCGACCCAGGCAGACCACGGGGGCAACATTTCAGCGAGACAATCACTACTCCTTCCCGCTTTATACAATATTATCTCCTCTCTCTCTCTCTCTCTCTCTCTCTCTCTCTCTCATTCATTCTTTCTTTATTCCATTTTGCGTTCCCTCCTCTTCATTTTATTTTTGATTCCTTGGTTCCGTCACACGTTGTCCTTTCACACGTCATTCCTTCCTTCTTTCATTTCTTTCTCCGCCCCCTCCCATACACATCCTCGCTTTTTTTTTCCTTCTCTCTGTCGCAGCGGATCGAGGACAGTGCAGCCGTGCACGCATTTCCAAGGCGCCATTTCCAAATTCCTCCGCAGCGCTTTTGCGACACCGCCACCGAACTATAAAGACGCGGCATCGAACGAGATTCGAAATGCGTGCACTCTTGGGCACGTTTCGAGAAAAGAGGAATTTGAATAAAGAAAAAAAAAACGTCTTGTTATTCGCACGTGGCTGAAGGCGTAGCTGAAGCGTAAGCGAAGCTTTTTTTTTTTTTTCCTAACAGACGCGCTTTCTGCGGCACGTGGCTACCAAGCCGCGCCGTATATATAGCAGCTGACTTTACGACATCGCCGCGAGCTGAAGGAGCGTTTGTGACAGTTTAACGGGAACGCGGTTTCAAAAAGCTATTGCAAGTGTCCGTAGGTGCAGCTTTCTGAAATATTTTGTTCGCCACGGCCCTCAAAAGCCGTGCGCGTACGTCAGTATATACGCAAAGAGCAACGATGTTGGGTTGGGCGTAGAAGGTCCCGGACCGAGACGCGAACAGAAGGCGCGCACACTTACTTGCCTAGTAGCTGCGAACACTTGCCACGGTCTCCTAGCGACTATGTAATTCTGCTCCTGACCATGAGGTAGCGAGTTCGAATCTCCGCGGCCGCGTTCTGATTGGAGCTGAATGCACAAAAAAGAAGAACGGTGATGTACTTGAATTTTTATAATCCGTTAAAGAACCGACACTGGTTGAAATCAATCCGGGGCCCTCCCCGGCAACATCAAGTAGCCACAGTGTCTCTTCGGAACTTGTCGATCAATCAATCAATCAACCAATCAATTTACCAATCACTCATTTCTATTGGCGGCGCGGGACGTACGAAGAAACGCCATAAGTTGAAACACTGCGAGACGATTCCGAGTGTTGTGTTTCTTTATGAGTACGCAGCGAAGTAGCATTGTATTCAAGATCACTTGAGTGAGCTAATTGGGTCATCGAATAATTACGTGTCAGTCTTCAAAGTAAGGTTGTGTAATTACTTTTCCCCAGAATGAACTTTCAACTTTTTAACAAACAATTTCTTCTGGGCCTCCGAACATTGTTTAACTGAGCATTCAATTAGCCGACTCTTTGCACACGTGTGGACCATCAGCTCGCACCTAAATTGGCAGACAGCCCAGTTCGGGGGCACTATATTTTTTTGTTTATTGTATTATTTCATTGCCTTTAAGCTCTTTCACGGTTTCCTGCTTCCGCGCTTATTGGCCATTTCCTACACTTAAGCTGGGCACCTCTTTCTTTTCTTTTTTTGTGTTAGTCTAACATTTCAATTATGCCAAAGGACCACAACTTTGAAACACAAATTAGGTTTCTTTTTTTCTTTGCGAATATTGAAAGCAGAAGCCAGAAAAGAAAAAAAGCCCGTCGGATCGCATTGTTCTCGTTGCAGACAAATCAGTTCTTTTTTTTCTGTTTTTGTCCGCGGCTCACGCACATTTTCTCAGTGATTTTTTTTTTCTTTCTCCACGACTCTCACAACTCAATTAGCCTCTGGCATTTCTCGGTGGAATAGAAAAAAAGGCTCCCAGATGAGAGGATGACCTGGGGGCTCGAACAAAAGGCCTGAAACGTGGCTCCTCGCAGAAACCTGTGTTGCTCGGCACTGAATAGGATTGGCATGGCGCTGGGAGTAGAGAGGGGAGGGCGAGGGGACGCATTTTCCTTAATGCGGATTCGTTCACGCTGAACACGATGCGCGCTAACTCTCGGTGTTCTTATTTGCCTTATCTGTGTACACCTAGTTCATCTTTAGCTCCGAAACGGGCCGTGATAGCGGCTTACGTGTTGCGCAAACTTATACGAAGAGGATCCGGCGCTGCGGCGCCAAAGAAGGATTTGTGTCGCTCGCTGTATCCGCTGCGCTGTGACTTCGAACAAGCGTCTTTCGACAGAAAAATCGCGGCTGTATCGTACACGCGGTTGAAGGAAGGTGAAAGAGGGTTATGCCGTCATGGATTAAGCTTGTGTGGCGTCGTCTGCGTGCGCTAGTGGAGATATAAAAGCGGCTTGGCTTGCGTCTCGGTGATTACTTGCGTACGAATCCTCGTTACCTTGGACAAAGAGCCGTTTGTGAAGTAACGTTGATCTCCAACTCGTTACATCCCACACACGTAGTTCACCTGCACTGTCACACACAAGAGAGATATTGTAGTTGTTACACTACAGAGTATCCTGCTGTAGTGACAAATGCATGCCCTTGTTAAAGAAAAGAAATCGACCTCTACTATCATGCCGAATTGCCATCTCCGTGTCCTTGACCCTTTCTTGCGTGTTTGGAAGTGACAAGATAATTAAATTTTGTAAAACGAAAGGCAGCGACTGAACTGGTCTCGCTTTCGAAATCTTATATTATTGCGATAGCAATCCCATAAACACTCCAGGCGCATTTCTGCCGTCGCCGTCGCCGTGAGGTTTCGTATGAGCGAAAGCGTGCGAGGGTGAGCCGGAGAACGCGGTTCAATCTCGCGTGCGCGAGCGAGGAACGCGGCCCGGATGCGTGCCAACTGTGGCGCGCGCGGCAGAGGGAGCCAGGCGAGGGAGGAGGGGCGTTCTTCTCCGGTGGCTGGTAGGGTGCCTCGATGTCCTCCTCGCCCACCGCTCCGTGCAGAGTGGAGACAACCGCGGCGTCTACTACGGCGTTGGCCGCACGAATCGCTGAGCCGTAGCAGGCGCCTTTGGCGGACGCCGTAGGGAAGCGTTGCCGGCGCTCGTATGTCTTGACACTCAGTGGCTATGGTGTTGGGCTGCTGAGCACGAGGTCGTGGGATCGAATCCCGGCCACGGCGGCCGCATTTCTATGGGGGCGAAATGCGAAAACAACCGTGTGCTTAGATTTAGGTGCACGTTAAAGAACCCCAGGTGGTCAAAATTTCCGGAGTCCTCCACTACGGCTTCCCTCATAATCAGAAAGTGGTTTTGGCACGTAAAACCCCAATTATTATTATTATTATTATTATTATTATTATTATTATTATTATTATTATTATTATTATTATTATTATTATGTCTTGACAGTGCCGCCTTTACTTTTTCGGAGGAGTCATTGGTCTAGAAAGCGATCTGCGACGTGTCCAAAGTGCGCGCCCGCGGGGGCCTCATCTTCAAAGCGATCTGCGATGTTTGAACAGTGCGCGCAGTGCCGGTAGCTTCGTACGCGCTGTGCTTTCGACGTTTAGTATGCGTTTAAGCGACAGATGCACGGAGGTCAATTGGTTCGCGGCATCTGCCGTGATTCCTAACTCCAGCGTTTTCACAGACAGCTTCCGCTGTCATCGGGCGAGGTGTGTTCATGTTTACATGTGCGCGCGTGACACCGTTCTGGTTAATTTAGTTAAAACACGTTGAAGGGCTAGTTTGTTTGAATCCATAATAGAATGTGTAAGCGCGACTGAACAAGGGGGTAGAAAGAAGCAGACACACAAAGACAGCGCTGTCTCTGTGCGTCTGTTTCTTTCTACGTCCTCGTTGAGTGATGCTTACATATTCTATCATTGTTAATTTAGTTAGTAAGCGAATGTTTACAAGTTTATACGGCCCATAAAACCATTATCCTTACTTCGCTAAACTATCTACTAATTCGCTGATAATGGAAGGGGGAGGGCGCCTCATGACATGGCGAGTGGGGGCGACGAATTGACAACCCCTTGAACTCTTCCGCGTAGTGATGGTCCTCAGTGGACTAATATCCTTGAGTAATGTATACCGACTAGCTGACGGTTGCTTGTTCAGTGGTTGGTTAAGTGGTTTGATTGTTTTGATTTTTTCTTCAGGGCATAGCATGAGAGAAGAGCCAGAAGAACGCTGAGCAAAGAGGATTCCTGCCGCTTGATTGCAACCGTTCCTCTTGTCGTGCTCGGTATAAGGTTCTCGGGCGAGCGGCACCGGAGGCAGTCAACCGCACTGGGACCTTGCGAATGGGGTGCATTATTCATCGGAAGAAATCACAACGAGGGAGCGTGCCGCCTACATTATTCCCTGCCTATCGTAGAGCAAACTGTGGCGCATCTGCATTTGTGATTTCCCCGATGGTCTGCCGATCCCCGAAACAACTTTTCACTTCGTCTTCGCCTTTATTACTTGCCTCTTCGTTGTTGTCTTTGTTGTACTTGCTGTCATCCTCACCCAGTCTCTAACTTCCTGTATTTTTCAGCTAAGTCTTATCTCACCGGTGTCGCAAGCTATTGATATATTGCCTAATTTGTTAATACGACTTTCTGAATATCGTTCTCCTTGCAGCTTTTCGTCGTTAACCTAAATGCTCTATATCTGCAGCCACTCTGCAAGTACTTTCTTTCTTTTTTTCGAAAACGGCATATAGAACTGTCGTCATTGTTATCCAGTCGAAAGGGACCACTCACGCGCATTTGTTCAGAAAGAAGCGCACGACTTGTCCTTGATTAGCCCGGGCCTTTTGTTCCCTCCCTGGCCCTTGTCCAAACTCGGGCGGTCGGTGCGAGAAAAAAGAGGCGGCAATCAGCGTGCCCTCAACAAAAGCGATCTTCATCGGGGCTTTCTACGAGGGTCAGAAGCCGCGGTCAACAACGCTCTCAGACTTCGCGATTCCCCGAAACTATTTGGCAAAGCAATGAAAGGACCTCCTCCGGTGACTCACCGAAGCTAATGAAAGTCATCTCTGTCTGTCTGTCTGTCTGTCTGTCTGTCTGTCTGTCTGTCTGTCTGTCTGTCTGTCTGTCTGTCTGTCTGTCTGTCTGTCTGTCTTTCCGTCTGTCTGTCTGTCTGTCTGTCTGTCTGTCTGTCTGTCTGTCTGTCTGTCTGTCTGTCTGTCTGTCTGTCTGTCTGTCTGTCTGTCTGTCTGTCTGTCTGTCTGTCTGTCTGTCTGTCTGTCTGTCTGTCTGTCTGTCTGTCCGTCCGTCCGTCCGTCCGTCCGTCCGTCCGTCCGTCTGTCTGTCTGTCTGTCTGTCTGTCTGTCTGTCTGTCTGTCTTTCCGTCTGTCTGTCTTTCCGTCTGTCTGTCTTTCCGTCTGTCTGTCTGTCTGTCTGTCTGTCTGTCTGTCTGTCTGTCTGTCTGTCTGTCTGTCTGTCTGTCTGTCTGTCTGTCTGTCTGTCTGTCTGTCTGTCTGTCTGTCTGTCTGTCTGTCTGTCTGTCTGTCTGTCTGTCTGTCTGTCTGTCTGTCTGTCTGTCTGTCTGTCTGTCTGTCTGTCTGTCTGTCTGTCTGTCTGTCTGTCTGTCTGTCTGTCTGTCTGTCTGTCTGTCTGTCTGTCTGTCTGTCTGTCTGTCTGTCTGTCTGTCTGTCTGTCTGTCTGTCTGTCTGTCTGTCTGTCTGTCTGTCTGTCTGTCTGTCTGTCTGTCTGTCTGTCTGTCTGTCTGTCTGTCCGTCTGTCTGTCCGTCCGTCCGTCCGTCTGTCTGTCTGTCTGTCTGTCTGTCTGTCTGTCTGTCTGTCTGTCCGTCCGTCCGTCCGTCCGTCCGTCTGTCTGTCTGTCTGTCTGTCTGTCTGTCTGTCTGTCTGTCTGTCTGTCTGTCTGTCTGTCTGTCTGTCTGTCTGTCTGTCTGTCTGTCTGTCTGTCTGTCTGTCTGTCTGTCTTTCCGTCTGTCTGTCTTTCCGTCTGTCTGTCTTTCCGTCTGTCTGTCTGTCTGTCTGTCTGTCTGTCTGTCTGTCTGTCTGTCTGTCTGTCTGTCTGTCTGTCTGTCTGTCTGTCTGTCTGTCTGTCTGTCTGTCTGTCTGTCCGTCCGTCCGTCCGTCCGTCCGTCCGTCCGTCCGTCCGTCCGTCCGTCCGTCCGTCCGTCCGTCCATCCCATGTTTTAAAAAAGAGTTTCCAAGCGGCCTTTACGCACGCTCTATGAATAAGCTTACAAACTTTCAAAATGAAGTCGCAAATGAAACGTAAAGAGGAGAATCCAGTCAAGAAGCCACGCAAAGCGCCTTCCAGCCGCTTCCGTGGCTCAATCACTGCTTTTCACGAGAATTGTTTCGCGGCACTGGTGGGAGCCGTCGTCTTCAACTGTTTACACCCGCAGACCGCTTCGACTGCGGAAGCTCCACCGGCGATGCCGTTTTCCTCCGGAGGAGAGCTAGTAAAGGAAAACAAAACAGCAACGAAGCAAAAAGAAGGAAGAATAGGGTCTGGAGGAGAAAGCGGGAGCTGAGGAAATATAGACAGATGCGCAAATGCCCCCATGCCCCCGCTATTGATCCTCAATGCGCCTCGCCAACGAAGACCTAGGCACTCGCTTGCTCTGCTTTCATCCAAGCGCACAAAGATGTAGCAAGCCACACGTCCGCTCGATGGACCCGCAATAAAGATGGGCCAGAACGCAATGCGCTATCGGGCGGCGCGAAGCGAGAAGCATAACACGGTGTGACCTGCTGCAAACACGCAGTTGGAGTCAGGGCAGTTAGGGCGCGACGGAAAGAAGGAACGAAAGAAAGAAAGCGAGGGAGTCCGCAGGAAAAAAAAAAAAGAAAGACGAACCCCAAAGCCTAGCGCTCGTTAGCGGCAAGGACGAGCAACAAGCTTTGTCGATACGTGTGAGAGCCTGGCCAGTATGGCCCGCGAGGCCCCCCGGATGCTCCGGTGCTGCCACCTGGCGCGCGGAAGATGGGACTGTGCATTAAGCTTGCCCAATTTGTCGGCAACGGCTGCATTTCTGTTTCTTTCGTTTCGTCGGCGTGATGCTTCGTGCAGTGTGGGGGCTCGCTCGTATGAACACGTAAAAGGGAAACGAAGAAAGAGCGTCGCCATATTGCGCTTGCTTCGCGTTTTCGGAGAAGTTTCGGAGTGCGATCGCTGGAGGGGGCTGACTTTCGTTCGTACTTTTTCGGTTACCCTTAAAGAACGCATTCTAAACTCGGCAACAATCTAAGAATGCAGTGGCAAATATACGATCATACAATTTAAGGAATAACTGCGATATGTATGCCAGCCAATTATCGTCCTTCATTTCCCTGACGTCACGGTGAAGGCACAGATGGCAGTTGCAGTGCAGTTTCGAGGGCGGAGCCTCCACTGGACTCTTGAATTGTCAGTGAGTATGTTTAAATGATTAATCAATTAACGAATCGATTGATTGGTAGATTGATTTACTGATTGAATGATTGTTTGATTCCAATGCCTACGTACCTTGTATGTCAAGATGATCTCGGCCCGACTGCACATCGTGGGCCATCTGTGCTGACGCGTGAACAAATTCAAGAAATTCTTCGTTCTGTTCGTGGATGGCCGGTCGTCTTATCTAGCAAGACGTTCGTCATCAGCTCTTCCAGGTACTTGTTCTCACCAACCTATCTAGCACAAGATTTGATTGGTGAATATGGATCACGGTTACTACGTATATCCAGGGCCGGCTAAGGATGCATGAGGTGTAATTCAATGTTAACCCAACTCGCGGACTGAAACAAGTAGCTCATTTGCATCCAGTAATCCTATCACCACTCAGAGCCTGTTTCTCGATGACGATGATCAGCGACCAACGCTTCAAAAGCTGGCGTAACTACCTTTGGCAGCTGT